>NC_039364.1:85363348-85663348 GCF_003573695.1 Papaver somniferum
TGCATACTGGCGAACCCAGACCAAGTCTGACTACTTAGGTATGCGTACGTGTTTGCATATTTGAGTGGGTTATGTTCTAAAATCAGTTTGTTCATAAACTAATACATTTATAAAATAAGGAATGCAATCTTTTGCAAATCGTGGTTATAATGTTCATGAATTGATTCGAGTGATTCAAAATCGATTTTGCTTCAATTATGTCTTGTATACTTCTATGAGAATATAAACAATTGAACAACTCTGTAACTAGTTTCATTTGAGTCATTTGAACTAGTAGGGATAAGATGAACAAGGTTGATATGAAAGTGTTCATATGGATAACTTCGGTTAACTGTTGTTGAGCCAACAAGGTGTACACGTTTAGCTACGTTTATCCCCACACCTCCTATGTGATATTAGTTGCACTAGAGTCGATTCTCCTTTAACTTAGGTTTTTCCTAAAACCATTATAGGTTAACGACTTAAAGACTTCATTGGGATCGTGAAGCCAGACCCAACTATTTTCTCTGTAGTTGGGTGTTTTGATATTGCTTTATTCTGTCATATTGGGTATTATCTTCTCTAACATTTGCTCGAGATTTATTCCGATAGGCAAATAAAAAGTAGTCACAAACATCTTCGTCTCATTGTTTGTGATTCCACAATATCTTGTTTCGCTACCATACGATTAAGATTATTGTGAGGTGATTGATATTACTAGGCTGTTCTTCGGGAATATAAATCTGGTGTATCAATTGGTTCACGTTCACCTTGACTTATCAAAAGAAGGAACAAAACTCGTAGATATTTATGTGGGAGACAGATTTATCTATTCAATAGACTTTTCTGTGTGAGACAGATTTGTTCAGGTCTTCGACTCTGGGTCGTAGCAACTCATAGTTTTGGGTAAGATAAGCTAAGGGAATCAAGTGCGTAGAGTCGTGCTGTGATTCAGAGGCGTAAGGAACGCGACTATAACTTAATCATTGTGAGATTGGTTAGAGATCAACTACATTCCAGTTCGAAGTTAACTTGCAGTAGGCTAGTGTCTGTAGCGGCTTAATACAGTGTGGTGTTCAAATCTGGACTAGGTCCCGGGATTTTCCTGCTTTTGCGTTTTCCTCGTTAACAAAATTTCTGGTGTATGTGTTATTTCTTTTCTGCATTATATTTGTTTATATAATTGAAATATCACAGCTTGTGCGTAGTTCAATCAATTAGATAATCCAACCTTTGGTTGTTGATATAAATTGATTGATACTTGAAAATTGGTCTTTGGTACCGTTCAAGTTGTTTCACATAATAATCAGGTTCACGGATTTCTATCTGTTTGATTTGCTGATTACATTGTGAAACAGAGATATAACTCTTGGATATATTTCCATCGATTGAGTCTGACTGTCTAGTTGATCCTCTTGGAATTATATTGGAGTTTGTCCATACAGATTGCCTAAATGAAATATTGGGCGTGGTTATTAGACCCCCACTTTTTCAGCTATAAACCTAGTTGTGGACATTCCGAGACATTTGGATTTTTAGGCTACAAGTAAAAGAAAAACTACTAAACTTAAACAGATACAAAGGAAGAAAACATCTCATACATGGAAGGCTCCAAGTAAAGATACCCTAGAAATCAATGTTGATGCAACATGGATTTCAGAGTTAGTACTAACCATTTATGCTTTAATTTTGAGAAATGATGCAGGAAACTGCGAAGGAGGACGAGCATGGCAATCAGCAAGCTCAGAACCGCAAGAAGCAGAGGTTGTAGGAGTGTTGCAGGCGGCAAGGTGGGCCAAAGAGAAGCAATTGAAAAATCTCAGTATAGAAGCGGATTGGGAAAGTATTTTTAACTTCTTTCATGGTCGTAGTTCAGACATTTCTTGGCGTGCCAAAGCCTGTCTCAATGAGGTAAACAGAATAGCTAATCTTTGTGATAATTTTTTTTGGGACACATGGCATGATGTCATAAAAGGAAGAGAATTTTGGAAAGTCTATATAAAGAAGGACAAGGTACAATGAAGGATGACTCTCTCTCTCTTACTACTTTTGGTAAAGTGAGGTCATTTGGATAGCTAGGACAGGTGGAACCTCAAACCTAAAATCACCCCTCAACATTTGGCAACCACACCCGGAGGCTCGTGCCAAGCTAACCATGACACACGTAGGAGGCGTTAACCCTGGTACGGTAGAGAATCAAGTAACCGACCGACCCATCAATTGGGAGGAAGTAGCAATATAGGATGACAGCGAGGAAGAAACACCTATCCAAGGCGTTATCAAATGACCGACAGGATATAGGTCCTAAAACAGAGAGGCGACGACAACACAAGGAAAGAACACACAAGTAACCCAACCGCCAAAACCCATACCATCAACCCTGCAAAACATGCAAAAGGAAATAGAAGAGCGCTCACGCAGAAGGAAGGAGCTTGAAGACTGGATCACACAAGCAGTAATAACAGGACAAGGCACTCCCGGAGGAAAGACGAAGGGAGAGGAGTACAAAGAAGACGAGACAATGACGATGTCACATAAAGAAATAGCGAAGTACTTGGAGAAAAATTATCATGTGGTGAAACAAGACAATCACTGCCGCGTAAGTAGCCCATACCCGATGGATATCCGAAAATACTAATACCCCAAAGACTACACATCTTCAAAATTCAAGACATATGACAGACAAGGAAACGCCCGAGAACATCTTAGCCGATTCCTATCAGCAATGAATGATAGGGGCTCCGATGGAAAATTATGCCTAAGAAAATTCCCCAAATCGCTCACAGGCACGGCATTCACCTGGTATGACAACCTAAAGGCAGAAAGTGTAGATTCCTGGCCAACCATGTCCACGCTCTTCCTTCGGAAATTCTACTTAGCTAAGAGGAAAATCACGACGATAGATTTAAGCAAGAATGGACAGCGGATGGAGGAAGAAATAGGAAAGCATATCTTACGGTTCCGGCGCCTGGCGCTAGACTTTCATGAAGAAATCAATGAAGAGACACTCGTTGAAATTTGTGTACGGGGAACGATCTCAGCCTTTAAGGGTAATTTGATCAATTTCAGATTCCAAACCTTTGTCGAGCTAGAGGAAGCAGCTGAAAGGATTGCCGACTGTGTAGAAAAAATACACATAGACTCTACTTGGCGCCATACGGTCAATACCGCATCCGAGGAATCGCGCAATGTAAGACCCAACACTAACAGAGAAAGGAGAGATCAATTCCGAACTGGCGGAGGGTCCCAAGGAAGGAACGAAGGGATTAGGCGCGATTTTAATCCACCACCTCCTCCCCCTTGCACTAAAGAGCGCGCGGTCGAATTGCTTAATCAGTGGGTCACCAGAGGAGAAATCCAGCTCCCCGACGGTAGTAGACGTCAACAAGATGGATCAGAACTCTGCAAGGTACTACCACTATCTTCGAAGATTAGGACACCCAAGAGAAGAATGCCTCGCTATAGGAAGTATATTTGAACGTAAGCGCGCCTCTAGAGAACTCGGGCCAGCCAAGCAAACAATCGAGCATGACCCTTTCCCTCGCCATTGATGTGAAAGAGAGGAGAGGGGGGAGAATGCGATTGGTAACACCAAAATTGTAAAAAAACTCTTTTTTTGGTAAGAACAATTTTCCCTATCAACAACGAATAGACATCTACAAAAGGTCTCAGGTCAGCCAAGGGCGCCTGTTTGACTGGAAAATCTACAAAAGGTCGCAGGTTAGCCAAGGGCGCCTGATTGACTGACAAATCTACAAAAGGTCTCAGGTCATCCAAGGGCGCCTGATCAGCTGACAAATCTACAAAAGGTCTCAGGTCATCCAAGGGCGCCTGATCGACTGAAAAATCTATAAAAGGTCTCAGGTCAGCCAAGGGCGCCTGATCGACTGACAAATCTCCAAAAGGTCTCAGGTCAGCCAAAGGGCGCCTGATCGACTGACAAATCTCCAAAATATCTCAGGTCAGCCAAAGGGCGCCTGATTGACTGAAAAATCTGCAAAAGGTCTCTGACAAATCTGTAAAAGGTCTCAGGTCAGCCAAGGGCGCCTGATTGACTGACAAATCTGCAAAAGGTCTCGGGACAGCCAAGGGCGCTTGATTGAATGACAAATTTATAAAAGGTCTCAGGTCATCCAAGGGTGCCTGGTTGACTGAAAAATCTACAAAAGGTCTCATGACAGCTAAGAGCGCCTGATTGACTGGCAAATCTACAAAAGGTCTCAGGTCAGCCAAGGGCGCTTGATTGACTGACAAATCTACAAAAGGTCTCAAGTCATCCAGGGGCGCCTGATTGACTGACAAATCTACAAAAGGTCTCTGGTCAGCCAAGGGCGCCTGATTGACTAAAAAATATACAAAAGGTCCCAGGTCAGCCAAGAGCGCCTGGTTGACTTACAAATCCACAAGAATCTCAGGAAAGCCAAAGACACCTGCACGACAGAGTGGGCGCGTTTACTAACGCATACCCTACCCAACACTCCTTCGAAATAAAAAAAAAGGGGGGAGGGGGAGTAGGCGTGTTTTACTAATGCATGCTTTTTCCCATTGCTTCCCTCTGATCAAAAGAGGGAGGGAAGTAGCTTCCCAGCAAACGACATACTTAGAAAAAAAAGAGAAAGAGGAAGGAGGAGTACGAAAGCACTCGCCCAACCTCACACACCACCCAATAATAAGAAAGGAGAATTATAAACAACTAAAGCAATTAATCAATGATAATAAAATACCAATAACATAAACAATTAATCAAACACCACAAAATATCCCACAATCCAAAACAAACAAACAACAAACATGGCACCTAAAAGAAAAGTTCAACAAAGGAAAATGAAGGGAAAACCAACACAAGGACGAAGCGCTTCAAGCAAATTAAGCGCGAACTGTCGCTTATGCGGTCTCAGCCCGTAACACCTCGTCATTAGCTGCTCCAACATCAACAAGTAATAGATTCATCACCGCCTTCTTGCTAGAAGTCGTCTCCGAGCACTTCTTCATCTCCCCATCCAACTGAGAAATTCGACTCGTAAGCCGACCACGAGGGTCATTACGGCCCTTCACCTTCGCCAGCAGCTCCTCCAACCACACTATCGGGAACTTAACATTAAGTGCAGATTGCACAACAGTTTCCCAGCCACGTAACGTCGCTGCATCAACAAGATCATCCCCTACGTGCGTAAGATGGTCCGTAACTTCTAAAAGATTCCTAGTCATATAACACAAAATGCGAATGTCCAGAAGACCTTTCTTCGTCATATGACCACCACCACACTCGACGATGTCCCAATAAGCGGCAGCAAAAACAGTTGGAACCCAGAAGTCATGGACGAGGGTGTGGGTAGCAGGGTCTACTCCAGCCTCGGCGACGCTCACCACCAAAGGAAAACAAAATCGCGCGTCTTCAGAGTCTTTCTGACACAACGGGGATGGTTGGTATATCAGAAGCATGAGCATCAGTTTGCTTCTCTGAAGGGGTAGACAAGCCACTACCATCCATCCTAGCGCGTTTACAAGACCCATCGTCGCCGGGGACTACGCGCCGCACGCCATCTGTGTCAGGCTTAATAGTCTCCTTGCGCTTCTTACCCATATCCTGGCGCCAAGGACAATATGTCAACAAAAGAAAGTAACGATAAATAAGCACAATCAAAAGATAAGGGAAGGGACTAACCTCAGGAATTTATGAATCTGGCGGAATATCAGCGGATTTAGGGCGAGAAGCGGAGGAACTAGAAGACGAATCAGAGTCACTAGAGGAGCCTGACAAATGATAAATGAACACCATTGCAAAAACAACTTAGATTTATAAGAAGAAAAAAAAGGAGAGAGGAAGAAAGAGAAAGGAATAATAAGAATGAAGACACGTATTAAATAGGAAGTCATCTGTAGGATCATTAACAGTTAATTCCACGTGGGATGAAGACCCACGAAAAACCGACCGGCTGGACCCAGATGGGCTCATTGATTGCAGAACGACACTAGGAGACATCGGAGGTTCGCCCCTTCCACAGACGGTTTCATCCCGAAGGTCATGAACTGACGATATATGAAGGCGCGAAGATACCCAACCATCTCCTTTGGGAAGGATACCCAACCAGCTCCTTTGGGAAGGCTAAACCCTAGATTCCTCAACTGGTCTACAAATGAAGGGGTTGGGCTGCTACTTGCACCCACATGAGGCTGCAAGGACGAGGTATTAGCAGAAGAACAAGGGCGCGGAGCAGACAACTGGGCTGCCTCTTTCCTGGATTTCTTCCTTAGACTCCTCTCAGTCCAATCACATTCGGGCATGTTCAGGTATTCTTCCATCACGTAAGAAGGGGGCTTCCACCCTAGGCGATTGGAAATAGGAGCTTTCTGAGAAAGTAATTCCCGCCACTCATTTCATCAAAATAAGGAGGAAGGCGTAACAATGGATAACAGAAATGCAAAGCAAAAGAGACAACAAGTACCTGTGGCGCTAAAGGGCTAGCAGACGATCTCACATCTATTCGCGGAGGCTTACTATCGGAAAATGTCCTTTTCTTCGGCTTCGCAGGATCGTGACCCTCAGGAGGAGCCCAAGAAGTCACTAAGGGCTCTAAGGAGCGACCTTTGTTAGCTAGAACAACACGATGTTCAACAGCTACAACATCATGAAGTTTAATTCGGCCAGATGCATGAAGTGCTTGAAGGTCCTTAACTCACAAGTCACGAGGAGGAGACGATTCGCGCAAAAGAAAATTCAAAGCTCGGCGTCGTAAGAAATCATGGTACTCGTGGGCCCTTTCAGTAACCGCTAAAGGACGCACGGGGATATGCTGCTTGAATATAAAATTGATTCCTCGATCAGACAGACGGTTCGCTCCTTGGAAAACATAACGGTCGAAGCTAGCGATGAAATCCCCAATGTCAGAGCTTTCCGAAGGAGGAAACCTATGGGGAACCCCTTGGTCTAGCCCAACTTGCCGAGCTGCACGATCAGGGTTGTAAGATATAACAATGAACTTACCAGCATAGAAACCAGGGAGATAACCAGGCAGCACAACCATCTCTGAATCAAAGTCTGCCTAAAAAGCTTTGTCGAATCCAACTCCGCGTCAAAAGGTGCAGTGAAATCATAATGTGTCGGACCCGATCGACCGTCTTGGTAAGGAAATGGTTCAAAATCCTTAACCACATCCAAGTGCTTGCCAAGGTCGCCCTTAGGTATTTTCCCCTTCAGATTCCAAAGAGCCATCTGTGGGTAGCCGTAAACAACGGGAAGCCTCTTGAACGAACTATCGTCTTGCCTAACATCCTCCTCAAGATGAATCACTTACTCATTAGGATTAGGCGTGCATGGGGGAACATACTCCCAATACCACGCTTGCATGAAGGAAGCCGGGATATAGGTCTCAATCTTGTGAGATGAGCCTACCGTCTGAAGGTCCTGACAGAACAAATCCAGATGGTGATACAAACCACCTAGGAACATCGGTGCAAGCGGGAAAGAAACACCGCGGGATAGCAAGACCTCCATTGGGACGAGCTCGCCTTTAATAGTATCCTGGGGACTTTATTCAAACACATCATGACAAAGCCAAAATAAGATAAAAGCGGCTAATTCCGCGCGAGGGTTTTTCTGTTTTCGCTTAGGGGGAAGAACTTTCCCATCAACTATCCGCGGAGCCCAGTACTTCAACCAAAGAGGAAAAGAAGTACGACGATTGGTTTTAATGACCCATTTAGGATCAGATTCTATTGGAGTCGATAAGCGATGAATCGCCTCATAGGCGCGGATAGAGCTAGATAGTAGTTGCTCGCCTGTTGGACGCTTCAAAAGAACTTTATTCTCTTAAACCCACTTAGCCTTCCCCTTCACAGCGGACGAAGACCCCCCTTTTTTTCTAAGCTGGCAGCCTTTTTGATATCACTTTTCCTCTGGGCACCTGGTCTTTCTGTACCAGTTCACGACGTGAATCATCCTTACATTTCATCAAATAAGCGCACAACTCTTTGTCCTCGTAATTGAGCACTCCATAGACGGCCGCCTCATCGTATGAATGACTACCATGGATTAGTAGCCCTGTAAGGGCGACTACATCCTCTAAACCGATGGTTGCTTCTCCCCATGCTGTAAAAAGGATATGAACGATAGAGTCGTGTTATGTCACGTATGCACCTCTTCATTTCCCGTTTAAGAGACGAGTTTATAGCTTCATCAATGCCCTCTCTACGAAGAGAAGCCGCGTGACTAGGATTGGAGCGAATACAAGATGCCCAATGTGGCCATACTGGGTGAGTCTTCGATTTAAACCGGATATCGATAAGGAGAAGATCATAGTCGCCACGATGAATGGCCATCCGCGGCACCGTTTTGAACGCAAAGGCTTCCATAGCCTCCAACTCGGGTCGCATGAGCCATCCAGAGGCGGAAGGATAAGGTAATACAGGAGGGTTTAGAAGGCGAGGAACTAAGATATCATCAAGAGGAAAAATGCGCTTACCTCCACGAAGTTCTCTTAGTCTCAGCGCACGTTTCAGAGCAGAACCGCTTGTAAACTCCGCGATTGAGTATGATCTACCATCTGCCGGGGCAGGTAAGAGAATCTCTTCTTGATCCGAGTACTCAGTCTCCTCAGAACATGTGTTCATGGTTCCTTCAGATTCACTAGACTCTTCAAGCGAACTACTGGTGGAACTTCTAGACATGGCGAGTGTATGGTATGTTCGAAACAAGGGAAAGAATAAGAGAGATAAAGGGGAAACAAACTGATAGCCATATATATAGAGAACCTCAGGGATTAAACGTGGCAGTTATGCAGAAGGAATGGCAACCGACGGAAACCGAAATCTGCATGACGGAAGGCTAAACGTCTCAAATGATCATAGAATTAATGGGGAAGAAATATCCCCATCTCAACCGTCTGCGAAGGGAGAGGCGCCAAAAGAAAATTTTTATGACTATTGGGTCATTTAACAATTGACCCAACAGTCAGGGGACTAATGTTGATACATGAAAAATATTACCCCTTAGACGGGCTAGTGTGCCCTCAAAAGGGACGCAAACCCAACATGAGACATGGGGACTTGGGGACTAAAGCCCAAGTCCACCAAGAAAGTATCCATAAGATGGAAAGGACAAGGGAGGAATTAAGGGGAAAAAATGAGGTTTTATTACAGAAGGAATGACATTAATAGTAATTAAAGGAGTTTAGGACACATGACATGATGTCATAAAAGGAAGGGGCATTTGAAAAGTCTATATAAAGAAGGACAAGGTACAATGAAGGACGACTCTCTCTCTTACTACTCTTGGTAAGGTGAGGTCATTTGCCTAGGTAGGACGGGTAGAACCTCAAACCTAAAATCACCCCTCAACACTCACCATCCTAGATTAGATGGCTTTACTCCTTTTGTAATGGAGACTCATTCTGAGTCTTAGTTCTTTTAATGAAATATCTTACTTACAAAAAAAGGCTCACTAGCTTTACTACTACTACAAACTTTACAGACAATTACAAGACTTGTTGGGAGACTTGCTAAAACATTTGTTGGCACTTACGTAATATACGATAATTCTGCCATGGGGAACAGACTGAGAGACCACTAGAACTTCAGACACAAATTTGATTATCAGTTTCATAAACTGTACAAGGAAATTCTTATGTGCTTGCCCATTCTGCTGCTTCTAGGATATCCCAGGATGTCTCAGTTTGATTCATATTTTATCGGGAGAAATCCCTTTGCTGGTATATTCTCTCACCCGCATGGTTTTGACTTGTGGAACGCCATAAGCTGTCAATATTTGGTTTTTCTGGAATGGGCTTAGGGAAATTCCTATGGCAATCAACAGAAAAAAATTATTTGTTGAGCCAGGTGAGTAAACGTCATTTTACACTATGGGAAAAGCAGTGGCCGGTTGATCATCAAGCCCCAGGACAAAGACCATCTGCCAATGGGTGAAGGTTACCTGCGGCAGACAATGACAAACCATGTGCGAGTGAAGCTTACACGTGACGGACGATGACAAACCGCGGGTGGGTGAAGAAAAATCTCCAATGGTTAAAAACCTAACAACTCTTTCCCCAACGACTACATTTTTGAAACCTATAAAATTCCTTCATCTGAATTCATTTTAACTCACACCACTACACTCTTTTCTTCTAAAATTATTCTAAACAAAATCTTCTTTTTCCTAAATTCTTGTAAACAAAATCTTGCTACAAAATGAACGAGTTTGTAATAAGAGTCACCAATACTTTAAGGCACAAAAGAGATCAAAAACATGAACCGGTACCGAGGCCTGCCACAAATGTAGATTATACTCAGAATAGGGAACAAGAGTTTTCTTCGCCGAATATCGTTGCTGCTCCATCATTAGTTGAAGGTCATGCGGGGAATCAAGAGCGGTCTGAAGGTTATTATAAAATGAAGAGTGGATTTCAAGACTTAAGTGTTGTTTATAATGGTCTACCCCCTGCAGTCCGAGAAAGAGTTGACAGATATCCCTGGCGTGTCTTATATTCTGTGAAGCCCGAAAAACTCAATAACAAAATTACGAGACTATTGGTAGAAAGGTGGTAGCCAACGACGCACACGTTCCATTTCATGGATTTTGAAATTAATAAGTTTGTTTAACTTAAATTAAATTTTATTTTTTAAGCAATTATTAAATAATCAAAAAAATTAATTATAGTTGATATTATTCTTGTAATAGGAATTACGCCCCTTGATTTGTATTTCATTTGTGGGATTCCAAGTGGAGTGGGAGAGTCTGTACCATTAAACCAAAACGAATGGATGTCAAATAATAAATGACAGACGTTCTTCCCTCATTTATGGATTCAAAAGTACATGAAGATCATAAAGATTTGAAAGGAGGTGGACTATTTTGTTCATTGTTGAAGCGTTTCCTTGTCTACAATAAAAACTCTGAAAATGTAGATGACGATACTGATCTCTAAATGGTGTTTATTTTATGGTTAATGGGTTAGACGTTCTTTCCAAACTCAACTATTGTTTCTCATATTGGTTGGCTTGAAGCGTTAGAAGATCCTGACAAAGCACCACATTATGATTGGGGCTCTGCAATTTTAGCCGAAATGTACTGTGGCCTGGATCAAGTTGTAGGATCAAAGTCTCGGAATGATAATGTTTCAGCGAAATTATCAATGACACAGCATAATAGCGTCGCAGAACAGTTTCAGAAATGATAGAATAAATGACGTCATCTAAGATCACGAGAAATATGTGATAGTCCTGCGAAGATTAGAGAGTTTGCGAAATTAACAATTATAAGGTTGCGAGAATATCGCAGATCATATCCGAAAATAAAGGACAGATTAGCTGTCATCCACTATGTATTTCATATAAATAGTCGTTCGAGTTGTAAGAAAAGGGGGAGATCTTCTTTGAGTAAGAAACAAGTGAATAGGAGAGAGAAAGTTCAGAGTAGAGATCATTCTTGAATTCTTTATCTTTCTTGTAAGAACATTCAAAGATTTATCAATAAAATTAAGAGTGTAAACCTAAAAATGAGTTGATCAACAATGAAATCATATGAGGGGTGTAGTGTAGGATTTCCTGCAACTACATAATGACGCTAGAAACATGGAGGAGTTGAAGATTATTCTAAAAAAAGCTAAAGATTGATATTGAGATTTGTGAAAATTTAAAGTGATTGATTAATAATTTTTCATAATTTCTTGCAATACTGTTAACACTGAAGAAATGGCTAGAAGAAGAAATAAATCCGAACAACCGACTACTATTAGAAGAAGCAAAAGAATTGCTGGAAGAGAAAGAAGTGAAATGGGAGAATCTACTAGAATGAGAAATAATAGAGAAAATCAAATTCAACCAACAATTCAACAAACACTAGTTCAAGAGAGGAATACAGATTATGACAGGGTGAGCGTACACACTTGGCGATCAAATTCAGCAGAAGAAATAGAAGAAGAGCAACAAAATAGAAATTATAGACAGGAAGAGAGAAATCAAGAAGCAGATGAAGGAATAATTCATGGAGGTGAGGAAATTGGAGCGTTAGAAACATTGAGACGAAGAATACATGAAGAAAGAAGAGCTGAGGCAGAAGAACGTGCGAATTTAACAAGGCAAAATCACGAATTAAGGATGGAGACTATAAGACTACAGAATAGAAGATCGAGAAATATTACAAAATCATATTCAAGATCGACTAGAATAGAAATGAAGCGAAATTCACCCACAATCAATGCTGGAAACAATATCAAGAAGAAATATCAAATCATAATGAAGAATATCACGAAAATAGAGAAAGAACGGATGGTCGTTACATTCCACAAAATGAAACTTTTGATGATGGGCAAATTGGAGGAAAACAAGAGAACGGACAAAATCAGGGACAAAATAACCAAGATGGCGAAGGAAATCAAGAGGAAGGAAGAATAATTTTACATGTGATAGAAACCCAAAGAAATCAACAGACAATTGAAGAAGAAATTGAAAGACATTATGCTGAACAAGCACGTTTAATTTGCGAACGTGAAAGATTGAGAGCGGAAATGGAAGAACAAGAGCTTCAGGAGACAATTCGCCAGAACAATCATGACAATCGAGAAATAAGGGGTGCACAAAACCGGAATAACGACAATCTCAATGAGGAGTATGATAGAGTAAAGAGAATGGCTGAAAGACAGTGAATTGAATTGATAAGAGATGAACAAAATTATGGAGGGGGAAATGAAAGGCATCATCATTTGCGAATTCAAGATAGAGATGAGGAAGAGAATCGCAGAAGAAGACGAGATGAGGATAATGAAGAAGAGACGCAAAATTTCGCAAGAGAAGATAGACGTGAACGCAGAAGAAGAGAAGCAAAATTAAAGAGACCAATGGATCAAGATTCAGGTGTAAATAAACAAATCTTGAAAGAATTAGAAGAAATGAGAGGAATGCTAAATAACAGAGGAGAAGTAGGTAGAAGACAATTGGATGAAGCAATAGAAGAAGCTGCGTAAACTCCATTTACAAGGGAAGTACAATTAGGAGGAATACCACCAAAATGCAATTTGCCCGCATTAAACAGCATTTTTGATGGAACAACTTGTGCAATTCAGCACATTAAATCCTATGTGAGGTGCATGTTACAATGGGAAAATCATGATGCGGTATTGTGCAAATATTTCGCATCCAGCTTAATAGGAGAAGCATTAAAATGGTTTGAAGGTTTGCCAAAGAATACAATAACCTCCTTTAATCATTTGCAGACTACATTCTTGGGGGCATATATAAGTAACAATTCCTCACGACCTGGTATAGAAGATGTGTTTGGATTAAAACAAAGGATTGGCGAAAGTTTGAAATACTTGACTAAAAGATGGAGAAATATGTGTAGCGAAATGGTTGGTCGTGTAGATGAGAGATATCTCATATTATCATTTATCAATGCTATGTTTGCAACAAACCTATTGTATGTCCAAATTTTCAGATCAAGAATACGATTACAATGAGTGAATTGCGAGAACTTCAAGAAGAATACATTGCTCTAGAAGAAAGGCAAAATGAAATGGAATCATATCTAGTTGTGAACACCAGCTCACAGACAACGAATGCAAGCTTATTACCCAAGCTAATAAACACAGTGGCGAATACTTCGCAAGTACAACAAGAGAAGGTGATAAGTAACAATCAACAGAAATTGGTAGCTATGGGGAGCCGAGATCAAGAAGAGTATGAAAGAGAAAGAAATTTCTACAATCGTGGAGGAAATAACAAGATTCAAAGGCTCGATCAACCGCAAGAAACTTATGGAGGTCAAAGGAAAAACTATAATAAAGGACAAGGAAGTCACAAGGTAATATGGGAAGAAATCAAGATGCCACCTCTAAATGCAAGTGTAAAGAAGATATGGGAAGCTATAATATTGATGGAAAATATACCAACACCGTGGAACATGGGAACGGAACCACCTCCAAACCACAGAAGTCATGAATTTTGTTCTTATCATCATTTTCATGGACATACCACAAACGATTGCAGAAATGTAAAAAGAATTATTTTGAGAATGATAGATCAAGGAAAAATAAACGACTTTCTGGTAGGGCATACACAATCTCAACCATTACCACCACCACCAGAACATCACAAAGTGAATTCGATGAAAAAGAAAGAAACATTCTTCATAGAAGTTGGTGCAAAAGCAAAAAATCTATTCTGTCACTCTATCGTACATTCATATAAGACAATTGAAGATTTTCATGATAATGTTTTGAGTAGAGTGTTCGCAAGAGATAATGATGGAAGAGAAATTATGAATATTGCGAAAATCTCGCCACTAGAGGAATGGAAGAAACAGATCATTTCTTTTACTGCAGAAGAAATTCCCGAAGGAGAAGAGGTGCATGACAATCCATTGGTAATAAAATTAGAAATTAATCCAAAACCGAAAGAAGATGAGGATGATGAAGCTGAAGATTCATGGGCAATCAATAGAATTCTAGTCGATACTGGAAGCTCCGTGAACATCTTATTTTATCATACTTATAAAACCATGGGTGGAAGAGATGATGATCTTATACCATCAACATATAAGATATATGGTTTTAATGGTACTGCTAACAAGCCTAAAGGGGAGGTTACTATGCGAATTCCATTGAAGGGAATATCTTCTGAAATCTCATTCTGTGTCGTTGATGTAGAATCACCCTACAATGCGTTAATTGGTCGACCTTGGCTACATGGGATTCTAGGTGTAGCTTCAACTTTCCACCAATGCATCAAATTCCCTCACCCCAATGGTGTAGGAATCATAAAGGGAGATTGGGTCGAAGGAAAGAGATGTTACGAAACTGAGATAGAATCTTGCGAAGGAAGAGCAAACAAGAAGGAAAACTGGCGACACAAAATCAAAGATGTACAAAGAAGTGAGAGGTTGATGGTGGATACAATCGAAAGGAAAGGAGAAGAGATGTTGCGAAATTAATGCTAGCTCAGAATAAAAATGATGATACATACCAAGCAAAGAAGAAGAGTAGCAGAAAATATAAAGAAGCAGAGGATGGCAAAGGTAATAAAAACAAGAAATGTATGAATGATTAAGTTGTTGCGATAATCTCGCAATAAGTAAAATTCTCAAAAATACATTTGATTGAACAACAAAATTGAGATTGCGAAATTCAGATACAATATAATGATTTGCGAGACTCTCGCAGAGATAATGAATTTTACAGAAAATAATCAGAGAAGAATGACAAAAGAGAAAGAGGCGAACCTTTATGGCGTACACCCTAGTTCGCGAATACAATTTCGCAAGAGGCAAATGTAAGACCTAAAGTACGTCATATAAGGGGGTACCTATTGCATGACTCAGGGAAAGGCTACACCGCCACCGGAACCTGAGTCATGGAGATTTGGGGTCAATGAAGCCCATCCGGGAGAGGCACCTTGGATTCTCAACTTAAGCATATGACTTAGGTTGGGCGACTAAGGTAATAAGGACTCTCCCAAGGAGTGCAGATCTGATCAAGGCGCCGAGGTACACGGTTGAGTCAAGAGTGCCAGAGACGTTTGAAGCGTACTTGCCATTCTTGACAAGTCTTGGCTTATACTGCACTCGGCCTGAAGAAAACCCCACTTAGGGTGCAGTCTCGTAACCAAACCCTATAGGTAAAAGGGATAAGAGGCTGCAAAACAACTGGTTGTTGTTAAGACTGGATGGGAGGAGCTAACCTTGTATGGTAGAAGTACGCCTCCTTGAAGGGGCAACCAGGGGGAAGATAAGGGCGGCACCCTCCATTAGGGAGCTGATAAGTGTCTTAAGACGCAAATGTCATGAGGCTTTTTATTCGCAAGGATATTAAGGCTTGTCATATTTGTGCAACAATCCTGAAGAGGCAATAATACAAAAGAAAAGGATAAGACGAGATCAATGGGTTTTCGCATGAAAGTGCGAAGACGTCCTGCGATTTCGTCGCAAGACGGCAATGTCATGGGGCATTTTCGCAAGAATATTTAGGCCTGTCATATTGTCGCAACATTCCTGAAGAGGCCATAATACAAAAGAAAAGTTAAGGCAAGATCAATGGGTTTTTGCATGAAAGTGCAAGGACGTCTGCGATTTTGTCGCAATGACAAGAGGTGGCATAATAAGACCTTTAATTAGGAAGGAAAATAAGACCACACAGGAATGAGATTTTGAAAAGAAACAAAATTCACTTCGCAAAGTTGCGAATTATAAATAAGAATTTTTATGAAATCTCTCATTTGGATTCAAATAACAGAGGCAAGTATGGGAATGTATGAAATTAGAAAATGTTATTTGTCTCCATATGATTAGATTTACTCAAAATTCAAGAATTAATGATTATATTGATTAACTGTATTGCAAAGAAGAATTGTTTTAATTATGCAGGTCAAAATGAAAGAAACACAAATATACAGAAAGAAGAAATAAATGTACAAGTATTACAAAGAATCAAAGAAAGAAGTAAAGACTATTTCTTGGTTAATCCTTCATTATCTTCATCAGACTTGTTTCCTTCTTCATCTGCGTCAGAATCTTCATCACCATCAGAACTTCCATCACTATCAGATTCTTCATCGTCAGCTTCGCTATCAGAGATAATCAAACTGGGAGTATTCTGTGGGATTTCTTCTAAAAGACAAGGATAATCAGAATGTGGGATATTATGATCATCACAAACCATTTGGATGGTTTGATTGCGAAAATGCATAGCGTCATTCTTAAAATTCGCAACAGTGATCTTGATTTGATTCTTTAATCTAGAATACTTGTCGTTGCGAGAAGAAAGATTCTTTGCGAGTTCCTCCTTTTCAGCTTCAAGTTCTTCAATCTTTTCACGATATTTATTTTCAGAATCTGCGAACAAAAGAAATCAATTATTAACTTGATGAAAATTCATAAGAAGCAAAAGATTAGTAAAGAAGAGCAATTAGCAACCTTCTCTGTCAGAAATCATATCTCTAATCAAGGCTGTATGTTCAACTTGGAGACTAACATTTACGCCTAAATCTTTTCTAGCATCATCTAAAATTTTCGCAGCCCAAACAAATTCATCCTCACTACTTATGAGAAGACGAGAACGAATTTGATTTTCCCTTTCGCAGAGTTCAATATTCTTGCGGTTAGCTTCATCTCGCTCAAGTTGAACTTCAAGGAGAGCCTCTTGGAATTTCGCCAAAGCCTTGGCACCTTGATCAGAGATACGATCCTTATCATCTATGAGACCGCTAATTTTGGTTCTTAACTCATTGGTTTTCTCTTTGGAATCAATAAGGAGACGCTTAAATCTGTTGGCTAAGCCTAAACTGGATCTATGATCAATTTCTAAGAGGCGAAATTTAGATCTAAGTTCATTTAGAGAAAGAGATGAAATTCTATCATTTGAGAAGCTATTTAAGGAATTGTTAAGACGTTCAAGAAGGGTATCATTATCCAAGGCATTAGGAAATGACGAAGAAGGGTAGCTTCATCAGAAAGACCATAAATGTCTGCAAAAAGGATCATTTAAATAAGAAAACAACAGGATGAATGAATAAAGGGAAAAGAGAAAAGTAACATACCGTAAAGATGATTATTAGCTTGCTAAAGACTAGAGATTTTGTTCTTATACGAAGAAGAATCAATTTCTAATTGTCTATTTTTCTTGCGAAGACCTTTAACTTCAGCTTCCAATTCTTCATTCTTTTTGCGAAATTGAAGATTCTTCTTTTCAAGATTTTCGCGTCTTCTCTCTAGATCTGAGGCAACAGCAAAAGAATCTTTTCTAGCCTGCGAAAAGATATAAAAAATATTAATATAGAAAGAAATTTTGAATTATAACAATGAAGAAGTAAAAGGATAAAAATATACCAGACTATTGAGAGAATGCAAAAAATCGGGAGTCACTGATCTAGAAACTCCACGAAGAGAGCTATCACCATCCAGTAAATTAACATCGCAAAGGGTAGCGAGAGCTTTGCAGGTATCTGCGAATTGTCTATCTCCTATTCCATGTAGAGAATCATAAAAGAGGCCAAATAACTTAGCCATAGAAGATTCAGGTGGAGAATCTTCACTTGCAGCAATATCATCGTTGTCCTCATCACCCTTATCACTTTCAGAATTTTCGTGAGGAGGAATATTTGAAGGGGAAGAAGAACGAACTTTCCTTTTCTTTGGAGGAGGACCAATTGATTTTTCCCTGCGAAGAGCACCTTTACCTTTATCACCAATCTTCGCAACATCAGCAGATTCTTCTAATTCAGCAATAATCTTCACACACAGATAGAAATAAGAAATGGAAGCATGGAAGTAACAGTAATATTTAAAATCATAAGAGAAAATTTCTTACCTCATCTGTGTATGAGCGAAGAGCTAACAGAGTACTAGATTTCCCAGTCCTGTTATAACTATCTTTCAGTTTTTGGATCTGCGGAATGTCGCAAGGGTTCGCGAACAGAATAGAAAAAATCAATAAAGAAATATAAAATGAGTTAAAGGGTAAAAACATACCTCTTTCTCCTTCTCAGGCCAATAGAAAACCCAAGGTCGATAAGCAGCGAAATTCGCAGGAAGAATATTTGACCCAGCAATGTAGGGTCCTTTTAGCAGTAAAAGAAAAATACACCATTTATCGTCTTTGGATTGGCGAGGAGTTGTGTTTTTACCAGAATGCCAATCAATATCTTGCATAAGAATTTTGGCTTCATCAATGTTATCTTTCTTTTTTAAGCGAATACCCCAGCGAGTATTCTCTTTCTTCATGGAGATAAGTTCATAGTTCTCAAAGAAAGTCGCCACTGTATACTTCTCAACAACTATCTCTAGGTTTGCGAATTTAGGATCCCTAAGTTCTTTGGAATACAGAGATCCTCTACCAGCACCATGATTGGCGAACTCTAGCATCAGACGGATGCAATCCCCACTCAGTTGGAAGATGGCTCGCGAAAATCCCGAATGAGCGAGAATTTCATAAAATAAAGGAAGATCTGGGTTATAAAGAGGAATAGGGAGACCTGTGAGAATCTGACCTAGCGAAATTATGATTGATTGATCATCACAATATTGATCAGAGAAAAGCTTGACATAAAGAATTGATTTGGCATTCTCACCAGGAATGGTGGAGAGTGTGAAACCTTTATCAGCAAGATCTTTTTGGACATCTTGTAAATTCTTCTCATATCTATGACCACTTGGAGCCATGTTTGAATATAGAGTATGGGAATGTATATAAAGTAAAAGGATTTAAGGAAGAAAAAATTACAGCAGCAGAATTTGCAGAAGGATAACAGAGTTGCAGAGATGAGAGAATAAAAATAGAAGAGAAAGTAAAATGAAAAATAGAAAGAAGAGTAAGATGAATATATAAAGGAGATTTTTTTTACTCGAAGAAATATACACCATTAAGACGAAGAGACATGAGCGGTTGAAAAGTTGCGGTTACAGAAGACGTGTCAAGAAACAAATGGACGAAAGAATACGTGTGATAAATGCAGAATATGAAAAGATGAACAGCTGCGGCATTCTCATATCATTCTCTACTTTGCAGAGAAGATATGAGAAGAGGCAAGATGAAGGATCAAAATCTCGCAATGATAATGTTTCAGCGAAATTATCAACGACACAGCATAACAGCGTCGCAGAACAGTTTCAGAAATGATAGAATAAATAACGTCATCTAAGATCACGAGAAAGATGTGATAGTCCTGCGAAGATTAGAGAGTTTTTAAAATTAAAAATTGTAAGGTTGCGAGAATATCGCAGATCATATCCGAAAATAAAGGACAGATTAGTTGTCATCCACTATGTATTTTCTTATAAATAGTCGTTCGAGTTGTAAAGAAAGGGGGGGAGATCTTCTTTGAGTAAGAAACAAGTGAATAGGAGAGAGAAAGTTTAGAGTAGAGATCATTCTTGACTTCTTTATCTTTCTTGTAAGAACATTCAAAGATTTATCAATAAAATTAAGAGTGTAAACCTAAAAATGAGTTGATCAACAATGAAATCATATGAGGGGTGTAGTGTAGGATTTCCTGCAACTACACAAGCGTCCATAGGTATGCCTAACTTCACTGGTTTTTCGGGCATCATAGAGGTAAATATCCAAATTATTATTTTTAAATTTAAAGAATTTTTATGAACAAATGTAGATTAAGTCAAAATACTAAATTATGGAGTAATTTGCAGTATTTTTGGTATACCTACTTCCGTGTTGGTAAACCAATTCTTAAAGACAAAACTCATAGATTTCCAATCATGGAGATGTACCTCACGACCAACTGGGCGAAGGACACTGGCAGCGACAGCCCGGTTTCCAGTTTTGTTCAGAGGTAATAACAGATGACTCGGAGCCACGGGAATGTTGTTGTTCACCCTTATGTTAATTTTCCTGAGTATACTCATGATGATGTACAACGTATTCTTGATTATTCTCTCCGTAGAGTTGTTTTTTTACACTCCAGAAATGGATATAGGGGTTTGGTACCCGGGAGAAAGACTGATGTACCAGTTACGTGGGATTTATACAATTGCAATTAACCCAACACCACAGATCCAAACCTCTGCATCAGATTTGATCGGCTGAGAATATTGTAGTGGGCGAGGTGTGAACTAAACACACGAGTGGATATTGGTGAAGCGCAGTATATCAGCTGGTACAAGTCGATTGCGAAGCCTGTAATTGGTACACACAATATGCACATCTGTGGGTTTGATTTCCCAGGGTTATCACGCCTGACTCATGATGCAAATATCGTTCCTAGCCAGCCGCCTCCGGAAGATCCATGTTTTATGACTTACCCGACCACGGATGCAAGTTCTTCATCATCTTCGTCAAATTTTCCCGAAATCCGTCGGGAGATGCCATTAATTCACAAGGTGAGCCAACCACGATCCCCATTGTTTTTCAAGCTATGGTATATTATCCTTACTGTAATGTTGATGCCAGTTGTTAGAGCATTGCTCGGTTGAACCCACCAAGCGTTGGTATGTCAAGTTTGGTTGTCATATTTTAGTGAACCAGAACTTATTTAAAGAGTCGCTTGATTATTTACTAGAGTCAACTTCGTATAGGTTATCTAGAAAGTTACTAGGATATGAGACTTACAAGTATTACATGAAGACTTGAAGAATGTGAAGAAGTAAAGAGCTACATCGACGACATCATCCTTCCTCTTGAGGTTAGTAATATTGGACTTGAACTGTTTCATTCCTAACATATCTTTCAAGTCGTGCATATGGAAAACATAACTGCGAAGCTGTGAATGATTATACTCTAGTTACACATAGTATTAAGGAATTACAATACGAAGTATAACGTCTATCTTTTGAACTTCGTATATAAGACATCGACATAATCGTATGAATGCTATTGTGATTATGTGTATGGGTATGGGTGAAGATTTCGTCCTAGGAAACAATGTTTTACATTCGTTTAAAGGAAATACAATTCATAAACTTGTTTTATGAATCGAAATGGAAATCACCAGGCTTATTGGTATTGTTATTCATTGCAAATCTTTGGATTACCAATATGTGTGTTTAGTATAACCACTCATAACGTTTTTATGTATCTTGGTAAAACTATTCACAATGCCTGAGTTTTGTATTGGTATGACTTTTATTAGTGAAACCGATCTTAAGTAATCAACTGAAATGGTATGATCGATATTTGTAATTGGTGTGACCATTCCTAGTCATCGGTAACAAGATGTGTAATCGATCCTTGTAGTAGGTTAACAAGTTTTAGTAATTGGTGTGACCAATCCTATAACTTGTGCAACCGATCACAAGTAAGTACCATAAATAAGTGGTAACCGATCCTGGTACTTAGTTAACAATGTTTTGGAAACTAATGTGACCGATCCTAGTAGACACTGGGAGGTAGAACCGAAGCTTGTTTTGGTAGAACCATTAAACCCATGAATGGTGATTGAATGTTTTTGATCAATCACATAGTTCTTGGAAATCAGATGAACCAATTCTAAACTCGTTTGTAAGTGTGGCAAATTGGTTCCAAGATTGTAAATACGAAAAAGGATTTACAAAGTAAAGATGCCGACATACTTTGAACACGTGCAGTAATTCTTATCTTTTATTGTTCAAATATATTCCTTAAGAACTAAAGGAGAATCCCGGATCGAAATAAATTGAGAATCTTTTAATTAAGGTTTTTAGTTTTATATGCTTTTAATTTCTAGCAATTAAAATGCATATCTTTAGAAAATAAAAATTGGTAATGTGCATTTACTAATTGAAGATTTTCTACTGAGATTTCGATCAATATTTGGACAGATAATTTCCAGGAATTATGAAAACCGAATTTGGAAATATATTGCATATCTTGAGAATATTTTCGGTTTTGGAAATTCCTTGGTGTCCAAACTTCCTTGGTCTATAAATATTGAAGTTTGCATTTTGAGCAAATTAATCCTCAGAGCCGGAAAAACTACCTAGTTGTGTTATTACTGGTGGAGTCGTCTATTTGGAGAGGAAAGTACCCTAATTAGGCGAAATCTCTTACGACCGCTCGTTTTAAAGACTTCTTTGGGATTGAGAAGCTCTACGAGTACCGTTGGTGGGAAAATAGATAATTGCATTTTATTATTAGTTTTCGATTGACTAACGACGGTTGAACTTTGATTGAAACTTGTTTGTTTATGCATCTCTTCTGATATAAGATTCACTCAAACTAGATCGAAGTTTCGACGAGGATCTTTATACTGTTTGTAGAGCTAAAGACGTCCTATGAAAATCCATTGTTAACATACTCCGTTCTGTATGTGATTGATCACAAGATATTCAAGTTGACTGTGTGCAGGTGTTTATTGAAGATATAAGAGATTTGAAGACAAAGAAGATTTCTTATTTGAGTTCATAATCTTTGGTGTGCACAAAACTTGATCGGTTGGGGATCCAACTATAATCAATTTATCTTTGTGATAATCTTGATTGATTAGTTGAGTAGATCGGCATCAATATATTGTCTTTGTGACTAAGAGTATTGCTTGCAAAATCTAGACACAACTACTTTGGTAGTTGTATTCTTAGATAGATCTAAGAACCTGACAAAGGAGTTTATTAGGATAAACGGAAGAGTCTTTTGTCAAACTCATATCACTTGTTTGAAAAGAGTTGTTATCGACATATTTGTTGTTCTTTTACTGTTTGGAATACGAACCAAAGGAATTGTTCCAAGTGTGTGACTTATTGCAAGTTGGAGGTGCAGAGATACATACAGAACTAGGTGAACTATAGGTTTAGTTGCTTGGTATCAACTATACGAAGTTGGTTTAGATTTTGTATAGCGGCTTAATCCTGAGAGTATTCAATTCTGGACAAGGTCCTGGGGTTTTTCTGCATTTGCGGTTTCCTCGTTAACAAAATCTTGTTGTGTCTTTTACTTTTCTATTTCCATGATTATAATTGTTTTTATTATAATTAGAAGTAAAATACACAAATATTAATTCCTAATTACTTGATAGCAATCATATTGTGTTTGGTTAAGTCCGAACCTATTATCAAGTAATCATACTTCGTTGTTGTATTATCTCGTTCTTGTATCCATAGTCAATCACACAAGCTATTTTGTTGTCGTATTGTCTCGATCTCGTATCCATAGACGATCACACGAAGTGTGAACTGGTTAGTTGTATTATCTCGACTCAGTCCATAGACAATCACTTTCGGAGAAAGGACTTATAGATGGAAAAGTTTTAGATTGAGGTATATTTGGGTACCCTCGTCTTTTCACCAATAACGATGAGTTAAAGAGACAACTTAATGATATGCATTGGCTGATTCGGAAAATTGGGTCTGCACACTTGGGTGTGTGTCGGAGATGGAAAACAGACACAACATTTGGATTGAGGCCATCTATATACCGTTCAAAGTCTTCCAAATCTACCAGAATCGACAGGTCATGGCACGAGGATACAGTGGTGGGAGATACACAAGTACGTCACAGTACTTCACTACAAGTTGTGCCTATTCAACCTCCAGTATATCACCCAGATGCTAGGCGTGCTTCATCTTCATCATTCGCGCCCTTCAACCCAGATGATCCTTGCTACACTGCTACACCACCACCACAACAACAAATAACTTATACGTTTGGAGGACCGAGTGCTTTCCAATCGCCTAGTGTTGTTCAACCAGCTTTTTCCCCTTATACAAATTTTGCAAATATGTCGGCAGGTTGGGATATCTTGGGTCTTGGAAAATGGACGACTCCAGGACCCGAAGATAACAATGAGCGACGTTAGAGAGATTGTAACTTTTAATTCTGCTACCTTTGTAATTCTAATTTTAATCAATTAAAAGTACGACTGATTGTTTAAATCAAATTACATATGTTTAAAAATTAAGCGTTAAATTAGCTTCATTGATGAGAAGTACTAGATGGAACAACAACTACAAATAAGGGGTTGAAATTGTTCAACACTTTAAGGATTTCGAAATAATTTTTGAAACGAAAAGCCATATTTTTTCATCTTCGCCATTCAGCTAAAGATATTCTTACCATCTCAGCATCAATTTCACCTCTCAGTCTATATCTATTGGATGGCATAGTTAAAGCTACAAACTCACTTACTTCTTTCTTAATGATAGTAAAACGATTTTCTATGTCGCATTTAGCTCGAAGACTCGGGTTACGGGTGTCGCTGCAGAACCCCTCGTGAATAACCGCCTAGAAATTCACCTATGGATGATGGTGTGTTGAAGCAAGCTGAGTTAGTAAAAAAACATAATTTCTGCAAATAGCTTCATCTTCTTCTGCAGTATATGGAGCTCGCCGAACTAACAAGGGTCGAGACATATTTCAACAAATTTGTTGAATTGAAGACTTCTTATAAGCTCAGAGAAGAGTAAAGAGACTAGAGGTGTAGAATGTGTTAATTTGGAGTTGAAATGAGGAGTATTTATAGAACTTAAAATTATAGCCGTTGGATGATCTGATTTTTCAGCCGTCCATATTTAGCCGTTGGCGGTTTAAGACTAACCGCTGGAGGTTTACAATTACCCGGTGGCGGGTTTCCTACATCCGCGCGGTTTCAGTACACCCACCAGCGGGTTTCCTGCGTCCACGCGGAGCTGTTTTACACGCGCGGCTAATGCACGTTGTTGTGGGGTGAATTTTGATTCTACAAGTCCTATCCACAACACACTCAATTCCCAAGATAAGAGAGAGAATGAAAGAGAAAAAAAGGATCTCTTTTCATTGTACCATGTGCCTCCTTTCATAGGCTTTCCAAGAAGCCCTTCCTTTTATGACATCATGTCACATGTCCTAAACCTCCTAAATTACCAGTAATGCCACTCCTTCTCTAATACAACCTTCTCCTTTTCCATTAATTCCTTCCTTATCCTTTCCACCTTATGGATACTTTCTAGTGGACTTGGGCCTTAGTCACCAAGTCCCCATGTTTTGTGTTGGGCTTGCCTTCCCTTTAGGGGCTCCCTAGCCCTGCTAACGGGGCGATAATTTTCATGTGTCAACATTAGTCCCCTGACTACTGGGTCAATTGTCAAATGACCCGGTAGTCACATCATGTCTTATCTGGAGTTCTACTTTTCGACAATACTCATTGTCCTCTGATGATGCCATCCTATTGTCCCCATTATAGGTTGCCCCATATCTGATTGTCATCTTCATATCTCTGATCGAGCGACTTCGCAGCTTCTTGGGTATACCTTGACCCTGACAGCCGTATCTGCGCTCACATCTCCAACCTACCTTCAGGATGAATTGGTATGCTTATTAGCGTTGAAGGAGGAGGTGGTCATGTTGTGGGCCCTTAAGGTGATTCATTAAGACTCTGCGCGTAAAGCTTCTGACGATCATGAAGAGATTCTCACTTGCGTGGGGGTCACAAGCTTCAGATAAGATTATGGACGACATCCACAAGTTGGTAGATGAATCTGATCGACATTTGGCTTTGGCGAGTGTTTTCTGAGGAGGCGTGTTTAATGGTGGAGACTCTGGATGTAGATACTTCATGTTGTCGTGTGTTGATAGCCGGCTAAACTTGTGCGTTGATACTGCCTCCCCCCCCCCCCCCCCCGGTGAGATTGGATAGGCGAAACGTGTCGTTTGGCAATGTTGGAACTAGGCTGTAAAACACGCCTACTCCCCCTTCTTTTTATTTTCAATGGAATGCGGTGCTTGGTACTTCGGCTTGGTGGGGATGGGTGGAGCGTGTATTAAACGCGCCTACTCCTTTTTTTGTTGGTATTTGCAGGCTTTGTAAGTTTATCAGTTGATTGAGCGCTCTTAGCATCCCGCACCACGCGCCTACTCCCCCTTCTTTTTATTTTCAGTGGGATGCGGCGTTTGGTGCTTCGTCCTGGTGGGGATGGGTGCGTGTTCTTCGTGATTATGTGTAGGCAAAACACGCCTTCAAGGCGAGTGGTAACCCCTTGTAATAGAGATAAGTCCATATGTTTCACCCCTCCTTTTCCTTTTCTTTTCCAAGGTAGGAAAACACGCTCCCTTCTTTTCTGTAGCCGATCGGATGCGCGAAACAACATGTCGCCTTTTTGTATATCGGTGGCCTATCGGATGAGCATATCAACCCGTCGTCTTTTTATATATCTGTGGCCGATCGGATGAGCATATCAACCCGTCGCCTTTTGTATATCTGTGACCGATTAGATCCGCGGAGCAACCCGTCGCCTTTTTTTGTATATCTGTGGCCGATCGGATGAGCATATCAACCCGTCGCCTTTTGTATATTTCTGGCCGATCGGATGCGCGGAGCAACCCGTCACCTGTTTTGTATATCTGTAATGTTGGCTCGATCGGAATTCGCGGTCTTTTGTATAATAGTCAGCCGACCGGGCGCCATTGGCGTTCCCGTAGCCTTTTGTATGTCAGCTGGAATCAACCTACAGCCTTTGTATAATCGTCAGCCGACTGGGCGCCTTTGACATTCCAGTAGCCTTTTGTAAATTCGTCAGCCGGAAACAACCCATGGCCTTTTGTATAATCGTCAGCCGACCGGGCGCCTTTGACATTCCTGTAGCCTTTTGTAAATTTGTCAGCCCCACGGCCTTTTGTATAATCGTCAGCCGACCGGGCGCCTTTGGCATTCCCGTAGCCTTTTGTAAATTTGTCAGCCGGAGACAACCCACGGCCTTTTGTATAATCGTCAGCCGACCGGGCGCCTTTGACATTCCCGTAGCCTTTTATAAATTTGTCAGCCGACCGGACGCCTTTGGCATTCCCGTAGCCTTTTGTAGATTTGTCAGCCGACCAGGCGCCTTTGACAATCCCGTAGCCTTTTTTAAATTTGTTTTTGTTCAAACGGCCTCTATAGACCCTTGCTAGTATGGTGTCCGGAGCACGTTACTAGATTTTTTTTCATTCATAGCCGATCATGAATATTGAAGACAAGATGATATCGATGCTTTGTGAAAATTTATAAAGTGGCGACCTATACATGCGATTAGATGACATATCATGAAGCGCAAATATCACGATCAAGTATACTTTAGCCTAGACATTTCATGCTTTTAGTTTGTTAATTTTCACGCGTGAACCCATACTGGCATTGTCAAACATTTGGAACGAACAATTTAACACGCTGAGATGTACATATTCATTCAAGGAGTGTTGGGTGGCATATTATTCTAGCTTCATTCTATTCAAACAGCAAGCAATTGGATTGTTTCACTTTCTAATAGAGTTAAACTCAGTAGTATTCAAATAGAGTTAGAATAATACAATTGGATTGTTTCACTTTCTAATACAATGTGTTAAACTCAGTAGTATTCAAATAGAGTTACACATCTGATTCTAGTACTTTTCACGCAGATATATGTTATATGTTTAAGCATAGGCGCGTGGGTGAACAAAATCCAGTCTAGTAAGCATGAGTCTAACAGTATACATATGCACGATAACTGCCAGTGGGCAATGGAAAGTGAGCAAGTTCAAGCAAGCAAGTTAATCATGCATTTCGGATTTTTACATCAACTGACATCAAACAAACTTCATGCAAGCGGCAATGTATACTTGGAAGGTCAAAATTCTCATAATATGGCTAGTACATAAGTAAAATTCATGTTGGCGTGAAATTACACTTCAAAGCCGAGAGGCGAAAGATGATATGCTTTATGCTTTTATTAACTTAGCTATATGGGATGTTCTGCGTACGTTCAATAGTGGGATCCTAATCATGGGTCCGGCAGGCAATAATCATGTAATAACGTTGAAGATACATGACGAGGTGTCAGACTCGCAAAAATAAATTCCTTACTTCTCTTACACTAGCTAGTAGTATACGGATAAACAGGTTCGTTCCTAGGGGAGAGTTGAGTCTAAAGTTGTCAATTCAATTTCTGAATATTAATGCAAATATGAATATGAGAATGATCAAGGATTCTTTCTCAGTCACGAAACATGAATCTCATCAATATAGCTATGTTTCTGTAAAGTACCCATTAATAATAACCCTAGAATATTTAGTACGCTCAAATACTCCCCAATCTCTTAATTCACCGGACACGGAAGCGCTCGACTGCCGGATTCTACTTGCCAAGTTTCCTAAAAGTATGCTCTTTAGGTGTGACTTAAACAAATGCATTAAGTTCTATGAGATAGGCTATTCCTAGTGATAAAATCAAAAGCATGAATTACCTACTAGTGTCAATTTCTACACATGGATATTTAACAAAGTCCCATCATCAATACCCATATATTGCTACTTATGTTTATAGTTTCTAGACAATTACGGGTCGAAGAAATTCTAAACTAGCAATAAGAATCATCGAACCATTCAATTTGCAACTTCAACGATTGAGAAATAACTCATAAACATTAATAGTACCGTAGAAAATGAACAATAATAAGACAATTGCAAGGAAATCAGGCTGTTTAAATATCAATACGAGTTCATGCCCGGACGTCGAAATCGTGCCTAATCAATATGCAATTAGCTACTGGAGTTCATGGTGAAGAAATAAAACAAATCCAAACAGAAATACAAAACCAAAATAGCTGCAGGTGGAGTTGAATATGGACTGATGATGTTGGCGAACGGTATGGCCTGGTGGTGATAACGGAATGGTGGTGGCGAAGTAGTACTGCTGCTAGCCTGATGTTGTATTGCTGTAGATCCCTGCTGTGTGCTGTTGTGGTGAACTGTGGGTGGTATTATGGACTGGACAGTTGTGGTATATGTGATGGCAGTTAATTGTGGATGAGAACAAACAGCTGCTGGGATTTGGAAGTGCTGTTGATGGGGGTATGCAGGTGATATATGATGGATGAATGCAGTGGAGATAAGGGAATGGTGGAGATGTGCAGGTGAAGTATGCAGTGACGATGCTGATGGAGGATGGTAATGGAGATGAATGCAGTGGAGATGATGCTGGAATGGAGGCGTGCAGGTGATGGATATGCAGGTAAGACGGTGGTAGTTCAGCGAGCAAAAGCTCCCTGAAACTAGGGTTGCGGCAGATGGTAGGGGAATGATGTTGTGGACTGGCGATATGGTGATGGCGTATGGACTGGAGGTACGGATGCTTGCTGCTTGCTTGGTGCTGTAGCTTGCGACAGAACTGGTATTGTTGAGGCGGTATTCTGCTGCTGATGTAGTCGTAACTCGTGAACTACAGGTGGAATAGATGTAACAGCAGCTGGCGGAGGAGGTGATGTTGTGCTGTTGTTAATATGCTGATGGTGGTAGGTGGACTAAACTGCAGACACGGAAGTTTATGAATGCTGGTGATATGCAGACGAGATGGTGTATGCGGATGGAGAGATGCAATGGAAGGTAATGCAGGTGGATAGAGATGATGCAATAGATATGGTGGTAGGCTTTGGAGAGGAGCAAAGCTCCTCTCTGTTGAGAAGAAAACAGTCGCCTGAGGTATGGGGTATGAGATCCGATTCTGGAAACCAAAGTCTTCTTTTATAGCTCGCTTTTCCCTGCAATATTGAATTGGATTGAGGCCCAAGTTTTCTAACCAGACCGACTTCTAAATATCACTTCAATTCACAGCCGTTGATCGCCTAAAATAATGCCAGCAAACTCTTTTGTAAACTGGTTTCTCGGCTCAAATCTCTTCTATTAATTGAACTGTCGTTGTAACTTGAATTCCAAGTACAACCCATCTCACAGACCCGCAGGTTGCAACTCACTTTGTTCCCTGGTTCACATTTGTTCAAAACCCACACAAACTGGCACCCCCTGTTGTTGTCCCTCTGAGCTTCACAAAACACTTCTTCTGTTGAGTCGAGAACATCTCTTAGCCGTCTTATTTTCTCAACTGAAACCTAACCCAGCCCTTGGAAACTACTCGGCAGACCCATTGGCTAGAGAATGGTGCAATTGACAACAGCTGCAACTACCTTCTTGGTACCAGAACTTGACCAAATCTTCATATATTTGAACACAAGAACCATGTCCTTCTTATACGCAGAAAAACCATCTTCGAAATCATCCTAAATACGCATCAGATATCAAATATCATGGTCTTGCTGATAAAATGGAAAAGCTGGTGCACCACTTGGTCGTGACTGAGACTGTGTTTACTCAGGGATTTTCACAAACACCTTCTCTGCGCATAGTAAACTTGTGGAGGTTATGTACTGGATGTATTTTGAAGGCTACACAAACTCCTTCCCTGCAAATTTGCATCAAAACCATTCATTTATAATCATTCAAAGCTTTGAATCACACATCAGTTTCATCCATTCAACACCCATCAATGGTACTAGGTTCAGTTTCATGGCCGACTTCTCTGTAACATATGTACCCAAAATACCAAATGAGAATCACATTAACGGCCAACCCATTCTTCTTGATATCTCACAGATTCTTATAGGCTTCTTATTCTTCTCCGTTCATCTCTGTTATGAACAGCAGTCACCACTTCTTCCTCTCTGGTTTCTCGTTCAAAAGTATGCCTTGTTAATCATCTTTTCCTAACCCAAGAGACTGTACATTGCTCTTCTCGACTGTGAACTGCCTCATGGACCCTTGACAGCACCAGATCGGACCTGAGCTTGTTGGCATGAAGGAGCTTGGTGCAGAGCAGGTTTAGCAGCTCGGACCTGACTGAATTGGGGAGAAACTCTCGACCTAGCTTTTAGCCTTTAGGATATAGAAGATGGTGGGCTTCCCTGAGAGACAGAGCACATTTGTCTTTAGCCAAATGAAATGACTATTCTGTGTCTGCCCTGAGCAGAAGCAACGGGTGCTTCAGTAACTCCTTGTTTTCACTCTTTTGAGACTTGCAATGTTTGCTAACTTCAGTGATTCTGTGTAGTTTAAGACTTGCAACTCTTACGCTCACCAAATATTGAATTGAGTAAGGTGGAGAACCAGTCCCTCGCCTAGCAATGTTGTTATGCATATAGGTTTCAAGAAACGTTTCCACCAAGACTCCATAACTTCCTATTGACTCATCGGGTAAGGTGGAGAACCAATTCCTCGCCTCCCCTTCCAAACTAGCTGGGAAAAACTTACACATGACCACGTCACTATTCTTCCATTGTAATAGCGACATGGAATACATCTTGATGTGCTCTCCTGCGTCACCGGTACCGTCGAATCTGGCAGGGAATGTGGGAAGCGTACATTTCGGTGGGAATGGAGTTCGTTCTAGCTCTAGGGTAAAAGGAGTCTTCTTTACTTCACTAATTACTTCTGCCAACTTGTCGTCCTCTCCATCTCCATCCAGCTTCTTAACCATTTGTTCAAGTTGTTTGAGTTTTGCTTTAGTCGAAGAATCGGATTTCCCATTGTGTACTTCTTCATCGGTCGAGGAATTCTCGGGAGGACCATATCCACTTCTCGTTCGATTTGGATCGGGTATACGTCCTCGGCCAGGGGGTGGAGTTCGGGTATGCCCTGATCGGGTATGGTTGCTCGAGGCTCCTTGACCCGAGGACCCTCATGATCTAGATCTCTTGTTTCAGAGATGATAATTCTCATGCTCTAGTGCCATATTTCTTCTTTGTAATTATCTCATCAATTCTTCTTGCTTTCTCTGGTTTACAAGGATTGCCATCAAGGTCGGGTTTGTGCTCTCGTGGATAGAGTGGACATTTGGATGGGTTCCTGGTACAGTTGGTGGTGCCGCTGGGGTGCAACGGGTGGTGCGGCTGGTGGTGCTGCTGGTGGGAGGTTTTGGGTTCCATTCCTCTTTCCTAGCCGGATTTTCCTAAGCCTTTCCTCCTCTCTGTCCAAATCTCTCCGATATTCAGCGTGTTGTCTGGATCTCCTTTAGTCCTCCTGCATCATGAGTACTTCCTCATCGTTTTCGGTGTTAGATGTTGTCAGTCCATCTATCATGTTTGCAGGTCTTCTCTGGCTTGGTTCAACATATCCTAAGATAGTGTTGTCGGCATCCTGTCCGAGATTGACTTCCTCATCGACTGTAGCCATCCCTCCAGCAGGTGCTTGATTTTCCTCGGGTAAGTGTCGACGATCGCTCCCTTGTCGCGAGTCAGTCACTCCCTCTTGCATGCTGGTGCCGGCCACAGTGCGGTTCCTCATAATATTGCCCGTCCCGAAAGTGCTAGCCATTGGCTCGGGTATGCCTTTTCTTCCGAGATTCGTCCCTACCTACGTTAGCAAAACATACAACACATCACCTTGCCCTGTTTTCCAAAAGGTTGATGGACGAAATACAAAAATAAAAACTCTGACATCCAGGAAAAATCCAACTAAATACGATTCCTTCTACTTTGCTATACTGAACTCAGCAAATCTGGTGGCTTTAACTTAATAGGACAACTTTTGAAAAGGTATCTTATTACGTCGCTTTTAGTACTCTCATCGTGCATTAATCATCATCTGTCCTAACATTCCTTGTGCCAGAAATCATTAAATACCTGTACAACTAGTCGGAAAGTTTCTTTCTTGACTAGGTTTCGATGTAGTGACCTCCTTCAATTGTTTCGCCGGTGTCACCACCTACGTAAGTTGCCGGAATGAGATTTTCCCGACTCTTTCCTATAAATTTTCCTCGAAATTCCTCAAGGATAGCTTTACCTTGGGATTCTTTTAGGTTTTCTAACTACACTGTAAGGCTCTCTTCGCAGGATCAAAATGAGATTGTCACCAAAGTGCTCATCAGACCCTTTTTAGCCATAGTTTTGGTAATCCTAACTCAATGGTTTTGAGCTGATTTCACCAGTGTTAACGCTGCATTTGACGGCTTAACAAACTCCATAACTTGGAGATGAAAAACGACCAGCGAGATGAAGTTTCGTTTTAGCTACAACCAAACATCAAAGATGTTATTTTGGGAGCTTTTTGAATCTTTCTAACAACTCGACTTAGCGAAAGAAAGGAAAAAGAAAAGAACAATACCATCAATCAAAACTCAAAGCCGAGATTAAAAGAGATTTTGTTTATAACCTTTTCAGAAAGTTAAACGCATAGAACTCGGTTTTTGAAAGAAGAAAAAACAATGACTCGTAAATTTCATCTACTAGCTTGTCTAACCAAAAGAGTTTTTTCTTTAGCTTCAACTAACACTCAAGGTGGTTTAGGAGCTTTGGATTCTTCTCTTTCGGTGGCAGATGTCAAGGTATCCGAAGATGTTAAACGGTCCCCTTAGTCGGCGCCAGAATGTAGATGTGGAAAATCCTACTTCTACATCCAATGAATCTCAAACATACATATGATAAGTAAGAAAGTAAGAGATGAACACAACACAAGATATACATGGTTCGGTATGATTACTTACGTCCACGGGGTGAAATGATGATCTTATTATTCGATTCAAGGTTTATAAGGGATGATTCTTACACACAAATTTACTATTCTCTCACAAGGATGCTAGTATTCTTCTCTCTCACAAACTTGCCCCCTGCAACTCTTTACAAATCTCTCTATTTATAGGCTCACATGATGATACACCTAAGTTACAGTGTGAGTCATAGTATATCTTCTTTGATGTTCTTCTCGGGTGATGAAATGATGTTCCTCCCGATATGTTGACCCGAGCTTGGTAAGTGTGGCTCCCGATATTTTCTTATCCAATGTGGGTTGCTTGGTGTAGTATAACCCGATGTCTCCCTTTGTTCTAGTCCCATTTTACTAGCCCCAGCCCTACTTTGACCAGATTCTTCTTATCTCCTCAGCCACCTTGTCAGTGCATTTATTACTCTAGCGTCCGACAAACATCTCTTCCATCACATCCGAGCTTTTCCTTTACACATGCTGGTTTCACGAGTGCTTCTGGTATCTCTTTCTTTGCGCCTGTCTTTAAGAAGATGATATGGTGCTTCGCTTCTTCCTTATCATTGGTACGACATTGCTTAAGATCGCTCCACCTGGGTCTGTGGATTATTTACACCTACAACATTGATCTCAAGAATTGAGATCGATTAAATTTCAGTTGCAATCCCTAAGTTTTGATTTATTTATTTTTTGAAATTTTTATGAAATTTTGCGTTGAAGCGAAGAAAATGACAAGACATGAGTCTGAATCTCGATTGTAAATCAGATGGAAAATCTGTTTAGAAATCAAAGTCCTCAGGGTTTAAATTGAAAAATCAACCAACTGATAAATAGATTCGAATCAAAAGATCAAAAGCAGACAATACTTATCTTCTTAGATGTTGCGCTGATGAAATTGTGCAGGAAATCGCCCTGACTCAATCTTCACTCCTGATTTCACTTTAACATGTTTTTGTTGCTTGGATGCAGGCGCGCTGATGTGCTTTGAAGTAAGCGTAGAACGAGGGTGACGCTGTAATGGTTTATCTCGGAGTAGCTAAGCGACAACTGGAGATGCTCGGAGGCTCAGGAGATAGAACGCAGAACTGAGGTAGGACGTTGTAGAAGAGAGAAAGGTGATGGGAGGCGCTGATGAGGTTAATGGCACGGTGGGGTTGAGTTTGAGCATGTAAGACATGACGCGGGAGGTATACATGGAAAGTGTGAGCGCGTGGGTGGGGTGTACCACCCAGAGTGGAAAAAGATCTTGTAAGAAAAGAGAGGCGTGTGATGTCATGGGAATTGGATGGCTAGGCTAGGCACGAGCCTTCGGGTGTGGTCGCCAAATGTTGTGGGGTAAATTTTGGTTCTACAAGTCCTAGCCACAACACACTCAATTCCCAAGAGAAGAGAGAGAAAAAAAGAGGAAAAAAAGATCTCTTTTTATTGTACCATTGCCTCCTTTTATAGGCTTTTCAAGAAGCCCTTCCTTTTATGACATCATGCCACATGTCCTAAACCTCCTAAATTACCACTGATGCCACTCATTATCTAATATTACCTTCTCCTTTTCCATTAATTCCCTCCTTATCCTTTGCATCTTATGGATACTTTCTAGTGGACTTGGGCCTTAGTCCCCATGTTTCGTGTTGGGCTTGCTTCCCCTTTAGGGGCTCCCTAGCCCTGCTAAGGGGGGCGATATTTTCATGTATCAACACACGTCCGCAATGAACAAACTAACAAATTTATCGGTTTGTCCATCCGTTTTTTATGTTTGGTCAGTCCATAGTGGGAGCAAAATAAACAAATCTGTGATTTGTTCATTCCATAGGAACTGCTCTTATAAAGGCAAGGCAACCCAATGATTAGCACCATCATGTGAGTGTGATCACTGTGGTGTTTTCCTGACAGCTGGTGGTTGGTCGATTCATTGCCTGGTGCTATGGACTGATGTCTAGTGGAACATTAGGTGGCATCTGGTCTTCCATATTGTCCAGAAAATATGAGTAATGAGATGCAGCTTGTGGAAACATAATGGAAGCTTGAGTAGTATCCCAAGATTGGGTCTTACTTTTAAATTTTGGTGTGTTGAGAGTGCTGCAGGAATTCAGGTATGCAAGTGAACGTAATGGAAGCTTTTAAGTGGCCTCTTTGGTTGTTGATAATTGCAGAAAATACAACAGCCATTTGAACCGCATTTTGATGAGCCACAATTTTTCTGATCAACAGTTGGTCCAAACTTTTTAATCGCCAGGATTACTAACCCTAGTGGGCTAACCCCTACGGCACTCATTCCATATTTCCAGGTTAGGAAAACCGGGGCAATAGGGGTAAACTTCTAAGTCCATTCTCAGATGTGAAAAATAGTATGTGAAAAATACTAGAACCCCTACTATATGGGTTCAATATATAGAAGCCCCACTAAATGGATCCTCCCTATCAACTCCATACTTTCACTTTTTAATATTTCTAGGCCCAGAACTTTAGATTTCAGTGCTTGGTAATAAAGTTTAGGGTTTGGTGGAATTCGTAATACCAAAAATGCCCTTTACTATATATAGCTAATAAAGCTAGCTTTTAGTTTCATTTTCGGTTTCATTTTCTAATTGTTTTTTTCTCTCCCCTGCTGCTCCCCTGCTCCGCGAAGAACAAAGAATCGAAGATTAATTTGATGAAACTCGAAGAAAACTTGAAGATTCAGCATCATATTGAAATAACAAGATAAGTTTCTCACTATATATTTTGTTCCTATTGATTCTCATTACGTTTTAACCAAAAAGAAGTTCTGAAAAGTTCATTGACAGCTTCAAATACCTAATAAATTCGATTTTACTTCGAATTTTGATATGATTTTAGAATCATTGCTTCGATCTATCACCCTTTTATCATTTTCTTTGATTCAAACTATTTTTTTTTCGAATTTTGTTTACGAAATATTTTTTAGGGTTTGTAATCAACCCTGGTTTGTAATTTTTTTATGATTTCAACTAAATTTTCTCAATGAAATCAAGATTAGAGTTCAGATCTGTTATAATCTAATCCTTATCTTTCTTTTGACATGAAAAATCCTGAAAGTAAATCACATAATTTTTTCTAGGTTTTTTTATTGAAGATCAATCGATCAATTTATCTTAAATCTCTTTCGAAAATAGGTTTTCATATTCGAAATGTACGAATCATCATCTCTATTACCCATCTATTTGTTATGAATTTCATATGTTTTTATCTTTTAACTAGTTCAAGCTAATATCTACTTGTATCTGATCTTGAATATTTTATTTTAATGCAATCAAAATTGGAATTAGTAGTTTGATTGACTGATATCAAAATTTTATTCTCTATGGAGAAATTATCAGTATTTAACACCGAATTATCTATGTTATAGAATCTATACCTCATTTGGTTTTTGAGGTTTCTGGAGGGACTATTTGTTTGATGTATTTGCATAGGAATACAATCAAGTACGATGATTTTCCGGAAGTAAGTTGATTCCTGCTTTCTGATTTTAATATCACTTTATTTGCTTTATTTTTGAGCATTTTTTGTAAAATAGATGCACTTTTCCTACACATATATGATGTTTTACGTGGTGTTTCATTGATGTGTATGGTTAGTTAGAAACTCAGAAGTCACATGTTAAGTGTATGAATCGTTTTATGTTTGTCTTAGTGAAATTCTTAATACGAAGTATTTCCTCTTTTTCATACGTCGCCGTGGTGGTGTAAGTAGAGGTTTCAGAGGAGTATATTGGAGTCGGTGGTGCAGGTAAATCCATTGTTTACAGTTAAGCTCTAGGTAAGCGTGGTAATTAAGCTCCCTACTTTAATTGTTTACAGTTATAAATACTTCTGCTGGTATGAAATGAGAAGCTTGTTCTAATTTCACTTGAAGTTGTGGTGTTGGAATCCATGGTGTTCTAATATCTTTTGTTGCATGAGTTTTCAAATAACAGATTGCAAAATTTTTGGGGTTTCTGCAAATTCCAGTTACCGGGAAGGAGAACTACAAATAGAGTTTGATCGCACCACAACAAGCTCATCTCTTTAGCAGAGCGCTCAAAATCTGTTCGATAAAATGCTCCAAAGAGGAAAAAAATGGTTGGAGGTTCTTATCACTTCCCTTACCTGTTTTTATGGATTTTGACGTGATGAATTTGTGAAAATGGCAATAACATGTGGATTTGAACGTTGTTAATGTTACTGTTAAAGATGAGTGTCTTGACCTATGCATGAAATTTATATGATAACATTTGAAAAGATAAGTCAGACCATGTTTCATGTAAATTTATAGCATGTGGTTTTATATGGTGAATTTGAGTATCTTTAGAGAGGGACCGGAAAATTTATCGCTACTGCCGGTACGAACAGGTAAAAATTGGTCAAATGTTGATGTTAAAAATTTAAGGTAATGGGAAACGACAGTAGGTTAATGGATGGCGGGTCATTGATCATAAGAGGAGCTTCATACTGCTAATGAAGATAAGGGTTGGTAGAATTTAATTTAAATTATTAAAAGGATGGAGTTAGACGTTCTTAATGGGAGTAGATTATGAGTAGTGTGAGTGGGGAAAACGATTTGCTAGTTTTTACGGAATTGAAGAGTCCACCGTGTGGAGACTCCTTGGACCGAGCGAAATGTTGAACCTCACACAGATGCACTGCAAGAAGGGAGTGATTTAAGTTCGAGAGATCAATCTGTAAGACCCCGGCCTAAACCAAGAACAATGGTCGTTCCAGAGTCAATTCGGTCACAAGAGAGGATGGGTTGATCTGTAGGAGGAAAGCTGAGAAATGCGTGAGATCAATGGTGATCTCATATTGTAGGTGTGTTGTGAATTCAACGTGAAAATGCTCTGAATGATTAAATTTTACTCAATTGAGAGTAATTTCTGTGAGTTCGTGTAGACAAAAGATTGTTTGTATGAACTTTGATGAGAAATTGCTCGTTTTGGCGAATGTTGTTCGAATGTTCGAAAAACCTCTGTCTTTTCAATCAGGATTCAGAGACATTTTATAATGTCGTAGTTGAAAACAACATGATCCCATGAAGCGTGAAAGTTGATGGAATCAGAGAATGGGAAAATGGGGAAATCGTGTTAAAACCAATTACTCATCGTGCGGAGACTTGGTTAACTTTCCACCCACTACTTTGCTGACTCTTCCAACTGATTGCACGAGTTTCTCACATTCTCATCGTGGGTAAACACACGTGTCGTAGACCGCCAGACCAAAACCCTAGTTAGTATCCCCCCATGTGACACGATTGAAATCTCGTGATTGTGGAGTCAGTTGCTGACTTTATGGGACGGTGAGTCCATGCATTGCTGAGTTGAACATGATTAGCAAATGTTTCTAAACTCATGAATTTAATGTGTCTGCTGAGACGAGGTATCATTATAACCTAAGACGAGCAAAACTGTGTTGCTAAATTGTTGAATATTGGTAGTTGAACCAATATTCTTTGATTTGAGAAAATATTGCTAGTCTGAGCGAATATTGTTAATTGAATAAATATTGCCGGTTCGAACGAATATTGCTAGTTCAAGCAAATATTGTTCTTTTGATGAATTGTTGGTAGATGGACCAAATAAAATATTAATTTAAGTTACTGACTGCTGGGTCGAGCAAAATAAATATGAATATCAATCATGGAATCAACATAAAATTACCAGAGTGTTCGAATCTGAACAGAATCACATTTCTGCAGAGCTCTGGATTCAAAACCCTAATTTTACTGAAATGATGATTTATTGCAAATCAACACGGGACCGGCAACATGGGATGACGGGTTCACCATATAACGCCCAGATGCTCGAATGAGCAAAAAATACCAAAGTCTCTTGAGGACCGGTTGGTGAAATAATGATTAAATGCTGGTTTAATCATTTACTGAAATAATGCTCGTGTGAGCAACAAATCATAAAACCTGATGTAGAAAATATGAGGGGCCGACCAAGAGGTCATGAGACCGGCTCTTAATGGTCGTGGGACCAGTAGATGGTCGTTTGAGCGAACTTCCAATTGTTTGGAAAGAGTTCGAACCTAATATGAGCAACTGAGCAAATTAGGTTAAAATCATCAAAACATGCGGGACCAGCTGTTTGCAAGACTCAGGGACACCCTTGTTCGGTCAAGGGGATGTGCCCGTGTCACCACAGTGTCTGTGCTTCAGTCCTGAGAATTTTGATATTTTCTGATGCACGTTTGAGCAACATTTGGAGAAAATATGCAAAATCCATGGTTTTGCTGAAACCGACAAAAATACATGAGATGATGCAAATAATAAATAAAACATGGGATTTCAAGGTGTGGGACGGCACGGCTAGAGCATGGCCGGCCAGCTGAAAGACGCGGTCCCACATGTTTATCCCAGTTTTATGTGATTTTATGTGTTTTCTCTGATTTGAGGGAAATTTCATGAAAATGGAGAGTTTGGTGAAATTAGGGAACTCTCATGAGAGATAAAATAATAATAAAATAGGGAATGGGAGTGTGGGACAGGCATGGCTAAGGCATGCCCGATCGGCCATGAGCGCGGGTCCCAAGCCACTCTTCCCAATTTTATGTAATTTTTGATGATTTTAGCTAACTTTCATAAAATCAAAAGGATTTGTTGAAAACCAAGATATTTTGTTGAAATCAGGGAGTTTTCATGAAATCAGGAAACAAAACACCAAATAATAATAAAATAACAGGCGTGTGGGACCGGCTAGGGCATGGCCGGCCGGCTAGAGCCCGGTCCCACAAGTTTTTCCCTAATTTTTTTAATATTTTCTATAACTTTAGAGAAAATACATGAAATTAGGTAATTTTAGGGAAAATTCATGAAATCAAGGGAATTTTCATAATTTAAGAGGAAATAATAAAATAATGGGGCGTGAGGTGTGGGACCGGCCACGACCAAGGCATGACCGGCCGGCCGGCAGTCCCGCGACACCTTTCCCTAATTTTATTATTTTTTGATAAAATCATGTGATTTAGATAAAAATACATGAAATTAGGTAATTTTCATGATTTTAGGGAAAATTAGTAAAATATGATAAAAATATAAAATTGGGCGTAGGACTGGTCACGGCATGACCGGTCGGTTGGTGATCCCAGTCCACTGGCGCCTCTGCTAATATTTTTACTATTTTTCCTTCCTATTTTGCATAGGTTCCTCGTTCATTCGTATTTTCTCAAATGTTCGTTTGCGCATTCAAAATGCTGGTCTGTGTATTATCTGCTAATTACACTTACACCATTTTGTCAGGGCTTATTTGATGCCCAGATGCCTGTTTTGTTGAATATTTATTACTAACCTGTGGAATTATGCTGGGAAGAACCACAGATTGAAGTAACGAAATATAACGAGGAATCGTAGAATATTGCTGAATATTCAGGCGATTAATTGACGACTCGTAGAATATTGTTGGATATTCAGACGATGGCTCATAGAATATTGCTGGATATTCAGACGATTTAAGATAATTAATTGATGGCTATGTACTTGAAGGGCTTCCTATCTAGGAGCATTAATTATCTGAGGGTTGAGCAATATGAACTTGATGGAGTGTCATATTCCTCTTGCATAGTCGGGGAAAATCTGGTTACATCCCGAAGACGTTGTCGCTCTATACTAGCAGACATGTTGTCTAGGAGCCGCCCAATTTTTCGATTTTATACAGTATGAGATGTGCCGTGGCCTCAGATGAGAGATTGCACATCTTCATCTTCTCTGAGAGACTTTCTCCATTAGAGGTGGCATGAGCTTCCATGCACAGAGACATGAGTCTCGATACTCATCTGATTGCCGGATCCGGAGTAACTACTGAAATTGTTCAGTATTCATGAGATGTGTCGTGGCCTCATCTGAGAGACTACACATTTATACGTACTCTGAGAGACAGCCTTCTCAGTCAAATATTTATGACATGAGCTTTCATGCTTTAATGAGAGACATGAGTCTCAATACTCATCCGGTTGCCAAATCTGGAGTATAGTTTCACAATTCTAACTTTTGTCGAAAATCCACCATCTACATTAAGTCCCCTGCTTAGTGAGGAACAGTCATGTTCCTCAGTCAGCATTTAATGGTGATTTTCCAGGTATAAATAAAAATAAGTAATTGAACTTAGTCATAAGATAAGACATTACCGGATTTCGACTGAATGAGAAAACCATGGTTTGAGCGGAAACCTCTGTGGCATAATAGAGCATCATCTAGTAAACATAAAACCGTGTAGAACCGCTGGTTCGATGGTGGAACCTTGGTTGGTTTAGGATTCACGGGTCGGGCCCAAAAGGGAAATCCTTATGGAATTAGGTTTTGGAAATAAAATTAGGTATAAAAGGAAATTAATCCCTTCTTCTTTTTTATTTCTTCCCACAACCGACCACCATCTTCATCTTCCTCCCATCTCACGTCCGAGCATCAGGAGAAGTTCGCCAGAATTCCACCACCGGCGCCGTCCGTTCACCATCCGGCCGGTAACATCCAGGTAAATTTATTTATTTTTTTTACTTTTGCTGGATGATTTCATGAGTTGTTCATGCTTCCATCATGTTAAAATTCTATACATGTGTATATGTTGACGTGAGTTTTGTAGAAAAACCCTTGTTTTATCAAACGTATGTTCCTTCGATCGTTAGTTTTGAAAACTAATAAAAACCCCTGATTTATGGGAGATTTTTTTTTATATATATGGACTTAGGTCCAGTGATAAAACTTAGTGTATTAGCTTTCATGTGAACCAAGATTTTACCTTAATAGATGTGAGCTTTCACAAAACCGAAATAAACCCCGTTTTAGAAGATGATGCTCATTCGAGGAAAATAGATATGTATTTTTATGTATGTGAACTTATGTCCAGTGATAAAAACTTTATTTATGAGCTTTCATGAGAATTAGAATTCTATCACAATAGGTGTGAGCTTTCACAAAACTAGCATAAACCTTCGTTTTTAATAAAACACTAATACGAAGGAAAATAGATTTTTTTATATATATGTAGCCGTGACATATTTTATTTGAAACATGATGACGTAATTTATTTACATGGATTTGTTCTTATTAGATAAACTCTGAAAATTTATATGAATAAATTGCATTAATTATTGTTTTGTAAAATCAAGACATGGGTTTTGAGTAACCTTCAAACTATACAACTTATTTGTGATGAAGTCATGTCTTATTGTCAATATCATAGTTCAGTTGTGCGAGTGTTCAGATTATGAAAATTATGTACATGATTTTATGAGAAAATCATTTTCCATGAACTAATAAAGTGTTGTTCATTTTTGCAGGTTTCAAGGAACGAATTGATTTTGTGTGTTAACTCTTGTATTGCAACCACTATTGTTAGTGAAATTGAATGAGGTAAGATTCAAGAATTACCATTTTGTGGATGAATTTATCTGCATGTCGATAACTCCATGCTCCTGGTTTCAGAAAATGCCGGCTTCCAGCAGTCGTAGTTATTCCTCTGGTTCAGACGAAGATCCGAAAGCTCCCATAACTAAGTCGAGAGCCAAGGTAATTCGCGATGAGGGAGCAAAGCCCAACGTACCCTCGAATGAGTGGAGAGTTACTTTCGCCTAACTCATGAAAGCTGAGGAGAAACGCCAATTCTTGGACGGGGTACCCTCTGAATCTGATGCTGATGCTTCCGAAGAAGAAACTGCCTGGGGTTTACCTGATCAGTGTGCCAGAGAATTCGAAAGTCCCATGAACATTGCATCTGAAGCAGAAGAAGATTTAGATGATGATTTTTATGTTCATCCAGACGTCACCAATAGCCATGACAGTGATTCCGAAGAAGAGGATTCCGAGAAGGATAGTGATGAAAATTCTGAGAAAGACAGTGATGACGAATCTGACAACTCAGATGGATCTGATGAGTAGCTTTACTTTCGATCTCTTTTTTATTTTTTAGTATTTGAATACTCTCAATCTTCGTAGTAGATGTCTTCATTCGAACAACTTTATTGAAGTATTTAGGTCTTCCTTTTGAACGAGAGATTTTATTAATGCAAGTTCTTCTTGATTGAATTAAGCAAACCGAGCCACTCTTCATGTCGAACTCATTGTAATCTCCCTTAACCCTTGTGGTTCTTCATCTTATGAAAATATCCAAACATAAACTGCATAGTAAATGGGGCCGTGCGACTTTCCGATCACAATTAACCTTGGTCAGTCCCCAGTGCACTATTTTACTTCCCCATCTCCAGTTTGACCTTGTTCAAGACTTAGGGTTTCAGTAAAACTCGTAACTGAATCGGAGATAAGTGCCTGCTGTATCTTGTATATATCTTTGTAGATTTAGGGTTTATCACTTGCGCCAATATTTCCTCCATTCCTAAGTTAGTTTCATCACAGAAGAAATTTCGATCATCATACCTCTCATATCATGTCTGCTGATAATACTTCTTCTCAAAACGGACTTCGGTCGAAACATGGAGTAGAAGCGCCCATCTTGGTAAGTTGCAAATATTTTCCATCTCGTTCAGTTAAGGTTACTGATCGTAGAAGATGATTTTTTGCAGGATGACCAAAAGAATCTTTCTTCTCAAAACTCAAGGCCCAAGCGGACTGCTAGAACTCCTGCCCGGTATAGGTCGGATCCTGCTGAGACTGGATCATCTGTAAGCAATCTTATAATCCTTGAAATTTTACCATGTTTAATTCAGGAGAAATTAAACACTTCCTTGTTCATCACAGGCGGATGTTCGTGTCGTTGTTGATGCTATAAGGAGAAGGAGTGGAAAGTCCGTGACTGTGGTCGAGGTTGAAGACAGTGGAAATCGAGCATGTGAAGATTCTGCAGAATCCGTGGAGACAGAAGACAGTGTTCACGCCTGTGAATACCCGACAGCTGGACTTTCGTTTGAAGCTCCATTGGTTAACACTTTCCCAGACAATGAGATGGTTGGTGGATTTGCCATTCCCAAGTGCCATTCACCTATGTATACCAAGATCTGGAAAAAGTATGGGCATATTGCTACTACGGAAGTGTGGAAAGGTTTTCTAACCACTCTCTTGACTACAGTTGCAGGGCTGTTACCGATCATTGAAGAAATGAACCAAATGCACCTGCGAGACTTCAAGAATCAGGAACTGCACAAGTGGGATGAGATGATTTCCAATTATGAGATATTGCAATTCAATGTGAGTTGGATTCATCGTCGTCTTGAGATAATTAAGATCCATAAGGCGGCGGAAGCTGCTGATGCGATTTCCATGACCACTGCTTTACTGGAGGAGGAAAAGATAATGGCTTTGGAGTCAGCGAGGGTTGAGAAGGGGGTTGAGGATTTGAAGGCAAAGACTAGGATCTTCCAGAAGAAACTCGAGAGGGTTTCCTATAGGGATTATCCATTGCTGGATGGTTTGCTTTGAGTGAATATTCAGGAGAGTTGTAATGTAGGTTTCTGACAAGGTAGAATAATCTGATAATATGAGGAGTTTTTGTTCAACTCATGAATATTTGATGAACGAATGAGAATCTTGCATGCTCTTTGAAGGAAATAAATGATATTTGAGATGTATTTGAAATAAAGGTTAATTATCTGCTGTTGATCAAGCGTAATAGGCTTTGAGCCATTTGCCGTTGATAATATTTCCTTCCTTTCCTCCACTGAGTGCTAAAATTTTGTAGTATCCACTAGACACCGCTTTGATGATAACATACGGCCCTTCCCATTTCGGAGAGAATTTGGGAGCAGACATGTCTTGTTGAATGTGCTTTGATGTCTTTAATACCAAATCTCCTACTTGAAATGTTCGGGGTTTTACCATTTTGTTGTAAGCCCTGGATACCCTCTGTTTATAAGCCTCCACGTACTTTTCTACTTTAGCTCTCCTTGATTCAAGCATGTCTAGTTCAGCAACTCTTGACTTGGACACTTCAGCTTCATCCCATTGTATTCCGCTAGCCGCTGCAATCCTAGCTGAAGGAATTTTTATCTCGGCTGGGAGTATAGCATCAGCCCCATAGACGAGCGATTACGGTGACGTCTCAATTGAGCTCCTTGGTGCAGTTCTGTAAGCCCACAAAGCCATGGGAAGTTTCTCATGCCACGATCGTGGATTGTCATGAATTGTTCGACTGATAATCCGGATCAAAGTTTTGTTGGGACTCTCCGCTTGGCCGTTTCCTTGGGGGTAGTATGGTGTGGAGAAGATCTGTTTAATCCCGTACTCCTTGAGTAATTTCTCGACATCTTGATTGGCGAAAGGAGTCCCATTATCCGTGATGATATGTTTAGGGACGCCGGATCTACATATAATATGCTCCTTGATGAAGGCTGCAATAGTTACCCCTGTGGTACCTCTGAGCGGGATTGCTTCCACCCACTTAGTGAAATACTCAGTAGTTGTGATGATGTATTCATGCTGCTTTGAGGATGCTGGATTGATCTTCCCGATGATATCAAGTCCCCGGCTATAGAAAGGCCATGGACTATTCACAGAGTGTAATGGAAGACAAGGGGTATGAATGAGATTACCGTGAATCTAGCATTTATGGCACTTCTGAACTTATGCGGCTGCATCATCTTCCATAGTCGGCCAGTAGTATTTCTCGTGGATTTGGAGAAACAACTTCTTTTTCCCATGATGTTATCCTTCATGAGTCTCTTTCAGGACTGTCAGGATTTCATCTTCGGCTAGGCATCTCAACAAGTCTCCTCCAAAGCTTTTGCGGTATAAGATTCTGTCAAGAAAAACAAATCTCTTAGCTCTCTGTATGAGTTTGATTGCATCTTTCTTTTCTGGTGGCGATTTGTTGTCTCGAAGATATTCGATGTAAGGATGCCTCCAGTCCGCGGTGTGAAGGAGTGTTAGCACCTCCAAATGATGAGGAGGTGTCTGACAATTAGGACAAGCTCCCTGCAAAGTCCTCAACTGTGTTTCCATGGAAGGACAATAGTACCCGAGTCTCTGGAGTCTTCTATAAAGTGTTATCACCAGCGTCTGTCCGCACACTTCTTGATGCACACTTTCGAGTTTTTCTTTCGCTTCTCCATCACCCAGGCATCGTGATAGAGAGGCATCCGGGTTACGATGGTATAAGGCTCCATGAAGCAAGAAGAAGTTCTTCAGTTCTTTAATGCTGACCGTCCCTTCTGTAATGGAGCTGCTCAGTTCATGAATGATAGGTGCTCTCCAGTCATTTGCTTGAGCTTCTTCAGTTTGATTAAGCCATGTGGATGACACAGCTCGTCTTTGCACTATGATGGATTTCTCTGATCCTTTGAATTGCAACTTGGAGGCAAGAGTTGCTAAGCAATCAACATGCTTATTGTTGGTTCGACCAGTATGGGTAATGGTCGTATCGGAGAAATGAGTCAGGAGTCGCTGTGCTTCAGCCCTGAATGGAGCAAGTGTTATCTCTTTGAGAGAGTACACCCCATTCAATTGATTGACTAGTAGTTTTGAATCTCCTATGATCTCCAGATGCATTTCTCCTGCTTGTTTAGCAAAGGATAATCCTAGCAAGAAGGCCTCATACTCTGCTGAATTATTTGTACAGTTGTAGATGGGGAAAAATGATTTGATGGTTTATAAGGAATTGAGGAGATGACCGTACGGAGGAGACTCCTCGAACCGAGCGAAATGTTAAACCTCACACAGATGCACCGCTGCAAAGGGGGTGCTTTAGATTCGAGAGATCAATCTGTAGTACTCCGGCCTAAATCAAGACAATGACCGTTCCAGAGTAAATTCGGTCACAAGAGAGGATGGGTTGATCTGTATGAGGGAAGCTGGGAAATGCGTGGAATAAATAGTAATCAAAGATTGTGGGTGTGTGAATTCTGAATATGATAAGCTCTGAAGGATTGAAATTTCTCAATTGAGAGTAGTTGCTCAATTGATGAGTTGATGATCTCGTGTTTTCAATAAGACGTGAGATTGATGATACTGTTGATGCTGATTCAATCATGATTCAGAGACTTATTTATATTGTTGGAATTTTAGACACCATGATTCCATGAAGTGTGACAGTTGATGGAATCAAGGAGTGGAGAAGTGGAGATCGTGTTTGAAACCAGTTGCTCAACGTGTGGAGACTTGGTCGATTTTCCACCCACTACCTCGTGAATTGCTTCAATTGATTGCACGACTTGCTCACATTCCATCGTGTGTTTGAACACACGTGCCGTAGACCGCCAGACCAAAACCCTAAGTGATATCCCCCCAAGTGACACGATTGACGTCTCGTGGTTTGTTAGTCAATTGATGACTTCGTGGTTTGATGGGACGATGAGTCCATGTAGTCGTTGAGTTGAACATGATGTTCTGAAACTCATGAATTGAACATGTCATGAGACAGAGGAATAGTTCTTATGATGAAGTGAGCAAGTATTGCTCATTCGATGGATCATTGAATATCGATTGTTGAACCAATATTCCTTGGTTTGAGCAAATATTCCTCATCTGAGCAAATGCTGCTCATGCGATGAATTGTTGAATATTTGATCGTCTGAGCATGTGTTGCTCATCTGATGGATTATTGGCAGCGTACCAAAAATATTAATTAAAGTAATGGTTGTTGAACCGAGCATAATTAATAAGATTAATGACCATGAGGTCGTCGTAAAATTATTAAGGTTGGAATCTGGAATGATGATCCTTGGATTCAAAAACCCTAATTTGATTAATTGACCACGACACGGTCGGTCAATTGATTAATACCTTCCCAGACAATGGAGGAAAGCAGTAACCAGGCATGTGAAGATTCTGTAGGATCTGTGGAGACCGGAGACGGTGTCCATGCTCGTGAATACCCAACCGCTGGACTTTTATTCGAAGCCCCATTGATTAATACCTTCCCAGAAAATGAAATGGTCGGCGGATTCGTGGTTCCCAAATGGAATGCGTCTCTTTACACCAAGATTTGGAAGAAGTATGGTCACATTGCTACCACAGAAGTGTGGAAAGGTTTTCTTCCAACCCTTTTAACCACGGTAGTGGGGCTATTGCCGATCATCGAGGAAATGAATCAGATGCACTTGCGAGACGTCAAAAACCATGAACTGCACCAATGGGATGAAATGATCTCGAATTGTGAGGTATTGCGATTCAATGTAAGCTGGATCTGTCGTCGTCTTAAAATAATCAAGGTTCATAAGGCGGCAGAGGCTGCTGATGCAATTTCCATGAATGCAGCTTTACTGGATGAGGAGAGGATACTGGCTCTGGAGTCGGCAAGCGTTGAGAAAGCGGTCGAAGACTTGAAGGCAAAGACCAAGATTTTTCAGAAGAAGCTTGACGAGGCTTCTTACAGGGATTATCCGTTGCTGGATGGTTTGCTCTGAGTGAGCATTTGTGGTTGTAATTTTTTGAGTAAATCTGAGTTTCTAGTTAGGTGAAACATTTGATCATGGTATGAACGAATTTTGCTCATTTTTGAAATGTTTAATGAACAAAGGAGCATTCGCACGCTCTTTGGAGGAATGAAATTACATTTTTGAAAATGCTTGAAATGATAAAGAGGTAGTTTGTTTCATGGATCATGCATAATAAGCTTTGAGCCATTTGTCATTGATGTGTTTCCTTCCTTTCCTCCATTGATTGCTAAAATTTTGTAGTATCCGCTAGACACTGCTTTGATAACAACATATGTCCCTTCCCATTTAGGAGAGAACTTAGGAGCGGACATGTCTTGTTGAATGTGCTTTGCCGTCTTTAATACCAAATCTCCTACTTGAAATGTTCGAGGTCTTACCATTTTGTTGTAGGCTCTGGAGATCCTCTGTTTGTAAGCTTCCACATATTTTTCCACCTTGGTTCTCCTTGATTCCAGCATATCTAGCTCAGCGATTCTTGATCTGGAGATTTCGGCCTCATCCCATTGTACACCACTGGATGCTGCAATCCTGGCTGAGGGAACTTTGATTTCTGCTGGAAGTATGGCGTCGGCTCCATAGACAAGGGAATATGGCGAAGTACCGATCGAGCTCCTTGGTGCAGTTCTGTAAGCCCATAGAGCCATGGGTAATTGCTCATGCCATGATCGAGGATTGTCATGAATCGTCCGACTGATAATCCTGACCAAAGTCTTGTTGGTACTTTCTGCTTGACCATTTCCTTGTGGATAGTAAGGCGTGGAGAAGATTTGTTTGATCCCATATTTATTGAGCAGCTTCTCAACATCTTGATTGGCAAAAGGAGTTCCGTTATCTGTGATGATATGCTTAGGAACTCCGAATCTGCATATTATGTGCTCTTTGATGAAGGCGGCAATCGTAACTCCAGTGGTGCTTCGAAGAGGAATAGCTTCGACCCACTTGGTGAAGTACTCTGTCGCAGTGATGATGTATTCATGTTGTTTTGAAGATGCTGGATTGATCTTCCCAATGATATCTAGTCCCCAGCTGTAGAAAGGCCACGGACTATTCACAGAATTCAACGGGAGACAAGGAGTGTGGATGAGATTACCATGGGTTTGGCATTGGTGACACCTCTGAACGTGTGCGGCTGCATCATCTTCCATGGTTGGCCAATAATATTTCTCATGAATTTGAAGAAATAGTTTCCTCTTTCCTTGATGTTCTCCATCATGTACTTCCTTCAGGATTGTAGGGATTTCATGTTCGGCTAAGCACCTCAGTAAATTCCACCAAAGCTTTTGCGGTATAAGATCCCATCGAGATAGACGAATCTCTTAGCTTTCTGAATGAGTTTGACTGCTTGCTTTTTTCCAGTGGTAGTTCGTTGTCCCGGAGGTATTTGATGTAAGGCTCCCTCCAGTCCCCAGTGTGGTGGACCGTCAAAACCTCCAAGTGATGAGGAGGTGTTTGGCAATCAGGACAAGATCCTTGTAAAGCTCTTGACTGAGTCTCCATGGATGGCCAGTAGTACCCCATTCTTTGAAGCTTTCTGTAAAGTGTTACCACTAACGTTTGCCCACAGACTTCTCATGTATGCGCTTGAGTGTTCTTCCGCTTCGTGCTCCCAAGACATCGTGATAGAGATCCATCAGGGTTTCGATAGTATAGCCCTCCATGAAGCAAGAAGTAGTTCTTCAATTCCTTGAGGCTGACTTGGCCTTCTGAAATAGAGCTGCTCAATTCATGAATGATGGGTGCTCGCCAATCGTTCGCTGGAATGTCTTCGATCTGAGTGAGCCAAGTTGAAGATACGTACGCCTCTGTACAGTGATCGTTTTCTGTGCTCCTTCGAATTGCAGCTTGGAGGGAGATTTGCTAGGCAATCAGCATGCCTATTGTTAGTCCGTCCAGTATGGACGATCGTTGCGTCAGCAAAATAGGTCAACAGTCGCTGAGCTTCGGTTCTGAATGGAGCAAGTGTGATTTCTTTGAGAGAATACGTTCCATTCATCTGGTTGACCAATAATTTTGAATCCCCTTATCTCGAGGTGTGTTGCTCCTGCTTGCTTGGCCAAGGATAATCCTAATAGGAAGGCTTCATATTCCGCTGAGTTGTTGGTGCAGTGGAAATCCAACTTGAACGAATGTGAGAAAACTTCACCAGATGGAGACACCAGCTATGCCCGCTCCTCCGGTGTCACTACTAGGGGTGGCAGATCCATCAAAGTATAGAAGCCATGTTTCTTCCTTGATGACCAAGATGTCTGGGAATTCGCCGGGCACTTCTTCATGTAGTGTGTTGTGTCTTCCCCTGGAAAAGCGGCGAGCAAGTCTGCGACGCTTGACCTTTGATGGCTTTAGGTGGCGTGCAAGCTATGTCAAATTCTGACATCTGGAGTAGCCACTTCGCTGGTCTCCCTATCAAGGCTGGCTTTGATAGAACTTTATGGGATCAGCTTTGGAGATGAGTACGACCCTGTTAGATAGTAAGTAATGTCTGAACTTCTGGATTGCATGTACCAATGCCAGGCATGCCCTTTCGGCCTTTGGATATCGGAGTTGAGCATCTCTCATTGTGCGGCTGAAGTAGTAAATCGGTCGTTCGACGCCTTCGTCGTCTTCCTGAGCGAGGAGTGCGCCGATGGCGACGTCACTGGAGGCTGTGTAAAGAATCAGGGTCGTCCCTGCACTGGAGACCTCATGACGGCCGGTGACAATAATATTGTTGTATTTTATGGAAAGCTTCTTGTTGAACAGCTGTCCAGGTGAAGCTTGCTCCTTTCTTCAGCAGAGGTGTGAACGAAGCAATGAGTTGAGCTAATCCAGGAATGAAGCGTCGAATATAATTTACCTTCCCATAAAGCTCTGTAGTTCCTTCACGGTACGTGGAGGAGGCATGGTGGTAATAGCTTTTGCCTTGTCTGGGTCGACTTTGATCCCTTCAGCCGTGACCAGGAATCCTAAGAATTTTCCGGAAGAAACTCCGAATGCGCACTTTAAAGGATTCATTTTTAATTTGTCTCTGCATCTTTCAAACACCTGCCTTAGAACTTCGAGATGAGATGCTCGAGTCTTCGATTTTACCACCACATCATCAACATAGTCTTCTACTTGCTTGTGCATCATGTCGTGGAATATGGCAGTCATGGCTCGTTGATAGGTGGCACCAGCATTTTTAATCCAAAGGGCATCACAGTGTAGTGAAAATTCCCAATGGGAGTACGGAACGCAGTCTTGTTGGCGTCATGTTCATACATCTTGATCTGGTTGTACCCACTATAGCCGTCCATGAATGAGAACATACCGTGACCACTGGTTGCATCGACGAGCATGTCAATGTTGGGTAGAGGAAAATCATCCTTTGGACAACATTTATTCAAGTTCCTGAAGTCGACACAACATCTGATTTGACCATTTTTCTTCTTAACAGGTACCACATTTGCTAGCCACGTTGGATGAAGAATAGGCTTGATGAACCCTGCTGCCAACAGTTTCTGGATTTCGACCTTGATTTGCTCCTCGACTTCGTGTCTAAATTGTCTGGGCGGTTGTTTGACAGCTTTGGAACCAGGGACGATGTGCAGGTGATGGGTGACGAGTTTGTCATCCAGACCCGGCATTTCTTCGTACGTCCAGGCGAAGACATCTTGATATTCTTTCAATAATTTTACCAGCTCGGTCCGCTCCTCTGGTGATAGCGCTGAACTGATCAGGATTGGCCTTGGATCGTCTTCAGTCCCAATGTTGATTGTTTCAAGATCGTCAGTGGTAGAGTCAGTGCCGTCCTGTAGTTGTCGTGGGGCATCTTGGACTTCTTCTTCAAGTGATTGCTCACTCTGACACGATTCTTCATGGTGGGGAGACTTTTCATCGTTCAATCGTTCTGTTCGATTAATTGCTAATCTTTCCGTCGGCGATAAATGACTCTCCCTTCTACGTCTCGATCGGTCGTGAAGTTTGTCCCTGGAGTTGAGACTTGATCATTATGGCGTTTAGTCGGTGTAGTAGGTGACTTGATCATTTTAGCAGCTGAGGATGACGGATCGTTATCAGCCTTCTCGATAGTCTTCCAGCTTGGAAGTGGAGTACTGTGAATCCTGCTTGGAGGTTCCGGGACGCCTTTTTGAGATTCAAGGAACTCAGTATCATAGACGGGAGCATAAGGAGATGATGAAGCCGGAATGCGAACGATCTTGTTGTCGAGCAGGGCCTTCATGCATTGATGGTATGTTGAAGGAACCACCTTGTTATCATGGAGCCATGGGCGTCCCAGTATTATATGGTAGTCAGGTTCTTGCTCGATCACATGAAACTTTGCTTTCGATCGAATCGGCCCCACCCTCAAATCTATGTATGCATATCCATATGTATGGCTTTGACTTCCTTCAAATCCTGTCATTAGGATGGGATAGCGAACGATTTTACCTTGTGGGAATCTGGCCATCCTGAGAGTCTTCATAGTGACAATGTTGGTGAAGCACCGGTGTCAACAAGAGCTCTTCTAAATTCGGTGCCTTTGATGAAACCAGTGACATACAATGCTCGGTTGTGTCCTTCATCCGTCATGCGATCTTCTTCTCCAAAAGAGATGTTGAATGCCCAGGCACTAGGGAGACTTCTTCAACTGATGGTGTTGGTGGCGTTATTTGCACGCTGGATGATATCTGGTTGAGTGCTGAAAATGTGTCTGTGCGCTGATCCCTGGAGAAGTGCAGGAGTTCACATAGATTTTCAATCAAATGTGTGACCTCTTGTTCCACCGGCTTCTCGTATGTGGTGAAGCTGTTGATTTGAGGGTCAGATGACGCTTCAGTCCCCGGTGTTGAGGCTTCTGGAGCGGAGATACCGCCTAACTCGGATGTAATCTGATGAGAAAGTCGAGGATGTGGTTTATCGTCTCCTTCATCAGGTCCATGTTCCTGGTATGGACCTCTAGGATTTGAGCCAACTCTGCCAAAGTCGGGATCCCTCTGCCTCCATGCCGCCAGGTGTAACATGAGAATGTTGCGTTTGAAATATCTGATCTGAATTAGTTGAATTAGTCCTAAGACCAACCATCTTGTGAGATTGTGAGATTGCAACCGAGAGAAATCTCCCACTGTGGTCGCCAATCTGTAGATGGGGAAAAACGATTTGCTGGTTTTTAAGGAATTGAGGAGACGACCGTACGGAGGAGACTCCTCGAACCGAGCAAAATGTTAAACCTCACACAGGTGCACCGCTGCAAAGGGGGTGCTTTAGATTCGAGAGATCAATATGTAGTATTCCGGCCTAAATCAAGACAATGACCGTTCCAGAGTAAATTCAGTCACAAGAGATGATGGGTTGATCTGTATGAGGGAAGCTGGGAAATGCGTGGAATCAATGGTAATCAAAGATTGTGGGTGTGTGAATTCTGAATATGATAAGCTCTGAATGATTGAAATTGCTCAATTGAGAGTAGTTGCTCAATTGATGAGTTGATGATCTCGTGTTGTCAATAAGACGTGAGATTGATGATACTGTTGATGCTGATTCAATCATGATTCAGAGACTTATTTATATTGTTGGAATTTTAGACACCATGATTCCATGAAGTGTGACAGTTGATGGAATCAAGGAGTGGAGAAGTGGAGATCGTGTTTGAAACCAGTTGCTCAACGTGTGGAGACTTGGTCGATTTTCCACCCACTACCTCGTGAATTGCTTCAATTGATTGCACGACTTGCTCACATTCCATCGTGTGTTTGAACACACATGCCGTAGACCGCCAGACCAAAACCCTAAGTGATATCCCCCCAAGTGACACGATTGACGTCTCGTGGTTTGTTAGTCAATCGATGACTTCGTGGTTTGATGGGACGATGAGTCCATGTAGTCGTTGAGTTGAACATGATGTTCTGAAACTCATGAATTAAACATGTCATGAGACAGAGGTATAGTTCTTATGATGAAGTGATCAAGTATTGCTCATTCGATGGATCATTGAATATCGATTGTTGAACCAATATTCCTTGGTTTGAGCAAATGCTGCTCATGCGATGAATTGTTGAATATTTGATCGTCTGAGCATGTGTTGCTCATCTGATGGATTATTGGCAGCGTACCAAAAATACTAATTAAAGTACTGGTTGTTGAACCGAACATAATTAATAAGATTAATGACCATGAGGTCGTCGTAAAATTATTAAGGTTGGAATCTGGAATGATGATCCTTGGATTCAGAAACCCTAATTTGATCAATTGATGATCAATTCATGGTTCGTCAGAATTTTAACCATGGGACGAAGGAGGGAGCAACTACATGGGACCGTGGATCAACCATGTAGTGTCCATATGCTCACGTGAGAAAATATGAATAACTCCTGAAGAGTTGACGATTTGTTGGTGGAAGAATGATTAAATGCTGGCTTAATCATTTATTCAAAAATACTCATCTCAGCCTTAGGTGAGAAAACCTAATTAATTATGACGAGGCGAGGGACCAACCATGGATTCATGAAACCGGCCCTGGGTTGTCCCGTGACCGACTGATGATCACTTCATGAAAATCCAAAGTGTTTGGAAGAGTTTTGGACCTAATACGAGCAATTGTGCAAATTAGGTCAAAACTGTGAAAATTGATGGGACCGGCTTCCGTGAGCCAAAGAGCCAATTGAGCGTCCATTCGAGAAAATATGCCAAAATTAGGGTTTCGACGAAACTGAGGAAAACACCATGAGATGATGAAAAATAATTATAAAATAAGGGATGAGGAGGCGTGGGACCGTCGTGGTCAAGGCATGGTCGTCCGGTCGTGACCACGGTCCCATGGTGCCTTTTCCTTAATTTTATAGTATTTTGATGATTTTATGAAAAATTCATGAATTTTGAGAAATTTGATGAATTTAGGGAGTTTCCATGAATTGAAGGAGTTTTCATGAGTTCATGGAAGCAAAAAATATTAAAATAATAAAAGAAGGGCGTGTGGGACCGTGGAGGGTATGGTCGGCCGGCTTGGGCCCTGTCCCACGAGTTTCCCTAATTTTTTAATATTTTTAGGTATTTTGATGATTTGGGGGAATTTTTCCTAATTTGAGAGAAATACCATGAAATCAAGGAATTTGATGAATTCAAGGAAAACTAATAATAAAATAATAAAACAAAGGGGCGTGTGGGACCGGCTAGGGCATGGCCGGCCGGCCAAGGCCCGGTCCTACAAGTTTTCACAATTTATTTTATTTTATTATTATTATTTGATGATTTGTGCAAAATACCATGAAATCAAGGAGTTTTATCATGAAATTAGAGAAATAATAATAAAATAATAAGGAACCGTGGGGTGTGGGCCGGTTGGGACCAAGGCATGGCCGGTTGGCCAATGGTCACGCCTCACACTCCTTTCCTTAATTTTATATTATTTTTTATGGATTTATGGAAGTACCATGAAACCGAGGAGTTTCCTCGAGACGAAGGAGATTTGATAAAATGAGAGAATTTTCATCAAATCATGGAAAATAATAAAAATGCATTAAAAATATAAAACTGGCGTGGGATTGACCACGACACGGTCGGTCGGTCGTGTGTCCGTGCTCCCAGCACCCTAGTAAATATTTTTAATTATTTATTATTTTCTTCCCTATTTTGCATAGGTTCATCGTTTCGTTGTATTTTGAAACACTCATTCGTGCGGTGACTGTTAGTGTATCGTCGTTGAATACACTTTCACCATTTGAATCGGGGCTTACTTAGAGGTAGCTCAGACGCCCGGTTGTTGACTATTTATTACTAATTGTGGAATTCAGTGGAGAATAATTCACAAAACTGAGTAATAAGATGTTTATTATTAATTCATAGGATCAGCTGAGGATTCGACTACGAATTCAGAATAATAAAGTGAGCATTACCATTCCATGGGATCGTAGATTCGACCATAGAATCAGAGTAATTAAGGTTTATCTATTACCATTTATGAGACCAGTTGTGGATTCGATCATGAAATCGGACTAATGAGATAATACAGTTATTGTTATTCTATGAGATCAAGATGTGGATTCAATCATAGAATCAGAACAATTGTTTATTGCCATTCCATGGGAACAGTCGTGGATTCGACCATGGAATATGAGCAATTAGGAATAATTAACTTTTTGGCTCTATACTAGCAGAGAAAGCAGTCTAGGAGCATTAATTATCCCGATATGAGCTTGTCGGTAAGTCATATCCTTTATATAGTCAGGGTAAACTCGTTGTTTGTTCCTGAAGACGTTATCGCTCTATACTAGCAGAGCACGCTGTCTAGGAGCCGTCCATCTCGTGATGCTATATAGAAATAATTACTGAAAGTATTCAGTATTCATGAGATATGCCGTTGTCCAGTCGTGAGACTACATATTTACATGTACTCTGAGAGAAAGTACTCTCCGTTGAGAATTCGATGAGAGACCCGTGTCTCGATACTCACGTCTGATTGCTGAATCAGAGTTTCGTATAATTATGAGTTTACGAATTTATCCTTTGTCGAAAATCCACCATCTACAACAGTGGAAATCCAGCTTGAATGAGTGTGAGAATACCTCTCCTGATGGCGAGACCAAGACTATGCCCGTTCCTCCAGTATCATTACTAGGAGTGGAGGATCCATCAAAGTACAACAACCATGTTTCTTCTTTAACGACTGAGATTCCTGGAAGTTCTCCTGGTACATCATCTGGTAATGTCGCGGAATCTTCTCCTGGGAACGCTGCTAGTAAATATGCTACTGCTTGACCTTTGATTGCTTTGGGGGAAACATATACTATGTCGAATTCCGACATCTGAAGCAGCCACTTTCCAGGTCTTCCTATCAGAGCGGGCTTTGAGAGTAAAAACTTTATGGGATCAGCTTTTGATACAAGCACAACTCTGTTGGGTAGTAAATAATGCCTGAATCTTTGCATTGCATGATCTAATGCCAGTCATGCTCTTTCAGCTTTCGGGTATCTGAGTTGAGCATCCTTCATGGTTCGGCTGAAATAGTAAATCGGATGCTCGACGCCTTCTTCGTCTTCTTGAGCCAGTAGTGCTCCAGTAGCAACATCACTGGAGGATGTGTATAATATCAACGGTCGACCCTGCACTGGTGACCTCATGACTGCAGGTAATAAAAGTATTTGTTGTATTTTCTGAAATGCTTCTTGCTGAACATCTGTCCACGTGAAACTCGCTCCCTTCTTCAGAAGAGGGGTGAACGAAGCAATAAGTTGAGCCAATCTTGGTATGAAGCGTCTTATGTAATTCACCTTACCCATGAAGCTCTGCAGTTCCTTCACAGTGCATGAAGGAGGCATGGTGGAGATGGATTTCGCTTTGTCCGGATCGACTTTGATCCCTTCGGCAGTGACCTAGAATCCCAGAAACTTTCCAGAAGAAACTCAAAAAACGCATTTTAGAGGATTCATCTTCAACTTGTATTCTCTGCATATTTCAAAGACTTGTCTCAGAACTTCTAGATGGGATGTTCGAGCTTTCGATTTCACCACGACATCGTCAAGATAATCTTCTACTTGCGTGTGCATCATATCATGAAATATTGCTGTCATGGCTCGTTGGTAGGTGGCGCCAGCATTCTTCGACCCAAAGGGCATCACAGTGTAATGAAAATTCCCAATGGGAGTGCGAAACGCGGTCTTGGCGGCATCATGTTCGAACATTTTGATTAGGTTGTACCCACTGTAACCATCCATGAATGATAACATACCGTGGACGCTGATCGTATTAACGAGCATATCAATGTTGGGTAAAGGAAAGTCATCCTTTGGGCAGCATTTATTTAGGTTTCTGAAATCTACACAACATCTGATTTGTCCATTTTTCTTCTTAACTAGGACGACATTAGCCAGCCAGGTTGGATGTTGAATAGGCTTGATAAATCCTGCTACTAGCAATTTTTGAATTTCGTCCTTGATTTTTTCCCCGACCTCATGCCTGAACTGCCTGGGCGGTTGTTTGACATCCTTGGATCCGGGAATGATATGTAGACGGTGAGTGACCAGTTTTTCATCCAGGCCAGGCATTTCTTCATACGTCCAAGCAAATATATCCCGATACTCCTTCAGTAGCTCTACCAGACCTGCACGCTCTTCCGGTGATAGCGCATAACTGACCAAGATCGGTCTTGGATCTTCCTCTGTGCCGATGTTAACCGTCTCAAGATCATCAGTGGTAGAATTCATGCCATCTTGCAACTGTTGTGGAGCTTCCTGAACTTCATCCTCGGGTAGTTGTTCATTCTGACACGATTCACCAGTGCGGGGAGACTCCTGATCAATTTCCTCTAGTAATTGTCGCCTATAAATGACCCTTCCTTCTGCGTCATGAGTGGTCATAAAATTGGATCATGAGCTCGTAGTTTCATCTTTTCGGCACTTGAACGATGTAGCAGGCGATTCGACTGGTTCCGCTTCCGAAGATGGTGATGATGCGGATGCCTCAACAGCCTTCCAACTTGGAAGTGGAGTAGTATAGATTTTCTTAGGAGGTTCAGGGACGCTCTGGTATTCGATGAATTCAGCATCATAAGACAGAGCATAAGGAGATGATGAAGCAGCTATGCGGACGATCTTGTTATTGAGTAAGGCCTTCATGCATTGATGGTAGGTTGATGGAACCACCTTGTTGTCATGGATCCAAGGTCGCCCAAGTATCAGGTGGTAGTCAGGCTCTTGCTCGATCACGTGGAATTTCACCTTTGATTGAATTGGCCCTACCCTCAAATATATGTACGCGTATCCATATGTGTAACTTTGGCTTCCTTCAAATCCTGTCATTAGGATGAGATGGCAAATGATTTTACCTCGTGGGAATCTGGCCATTCTAAGAGTCTTCATAGTGACAATATTGATGGAAGCACCGGTGTCGACAAGATCCCTTCTAAATTCGGTGCCTTTGATGAAGCCAGTCACATACAACACGCGATTATGCCCTTCGTCTGCGATGCGATCCTCCTCTCCAAAAGTGATGTTGTCGATTGAATGTTCAGATACCAGGGATACTTTTTCAACTGCTGGGGTTGGTAAAGTTATTTGTACGTCGGATGATATCTGGTTGAGTGCGGCAAACGTGTCTGTACGCTGTTCCCTGGAAAAGTATAAGAGTTCACACAAATTTTCAATCAATTGTGCAACCTCTTGATCCACCGGCTTTTCATAAGTAGTGAAACTGTTGATTTGAGGGTCAGGTATTGAGCCAGTCCCCAGTGTTGGGACTTCCGAGATACCGCCCAACTCAGATGTCAGCTTGATGAGAAAATCGAGTATGTGATCTATTGTGTTCTTCATCAGATCCATGTTCCTGGTGTGGACTTCCAGAATTTGAGATAGCTCTGCCAGAGTCGGGGTTCCCCTGCCTTCCGTGTCGTCAGGTGTAACATGAGGAATCCTGCCATTTGAAAGATTCTGGATTGGGTATGGATCAGTTGAATTAGTCCTAAGACCAACTATTTTGTGAAAATGAGATTGCAACCGAGAGATTAATATCCCACTGTGGTCGCCAATCTGTGAGTGGGGAAAAACGATTTGCTGGTTTTTACGGAATTGAAGAGTCGACCGTGTGGAGACTCCTTGAACCGAGCGAAATGTTGAACCTCACACAGATGCACTACAAGAATGAAGTGCTTTAAGTTCGAGAGATCAATCTGTAAGACCCCCGCCTAAACCAAGAACAATGGTCGTTCCAGAGTCAATTCGGTCACAAGAGAGGATGGGTTGATCTGTAGGAGGGAAGCTAAGAAATGCGTGAGATCAATGGTGATATGAGATTGTAGGTGTGTTGTGAATTCAACGTGAAAATGCTCTGAATGATTGAATTTTGCTCAATTGAGAATAATTTTTGTGAGTCGTGTAGACGAAAGATTGTCTGTATGAACTTTGATGAGAAATTGCTCGTTTTGGCGAATGTTGTTCGATTGTTCGAAAAACCTCTGTCTTTTCAATCAGGATTCAAAGATATTTTATAATGCCGTAATTGAAAACACCATGATCCCATGAAGCGTGACAGTTGCTGGAATCAGAGAATGGGAAAATGGGGAAATCGTGTTAAAACCAATTACTCATCGTGCGGAGATTTAGTTAACTTTCCACCCACTACTTTGCTGACTCTTCCAACTGATTGCACGACTTGCTCACATTCTCATCGTGGGTGAACACACGTGTCGTAGACCGCCAGACCAAAACCCTAGTTAGTATCCCCCCATGTGACACGATTGAAATCTCGTGATTGTGGAGTCAGTTGCTGACTTTATGGGACTGTGAGTCCATGTATTGCTGAGTTGAACATGATTATCAAATGTTTCGAAATTCATGAATTTAATGTGTCTGCTGAGACGAGGTATCATTATAACCTAAGACGAGCAAAACTGTGTTGCTAAATTTTTGAATATTGGTAGTTGAACCAATATTCTTTGATTTGAGCAAATATTGCTAGTCTGAGCGAATATTGCTAATTCAATAAATATTGCCTGTTCGAACGAATATTGCTAGTTCAAGCAAATATTGTTCTTTTGATGAATTGTTGGTAGCTGGACCAAATAAAATATTAATTTAAGTTACTGACTGCTGGGTCGAGCAAAATAAATATGAATATCAATCATGGAATCAACATAAAATTACCAGAGTGTTCGAATCTGCACAGAATCACATTTCTGCAGAGCTCTGGATTCAAAACCCTAATTTTAATGAAATGATGATTTATTGCAAATCAACACGGGACCGGCTACATGGATGACGGGTTCACCATATAACGCCCAGATGCTCGAATGAGCAAAAAATACCAAAGTCTCTTGAGGACCAGTTGGTGAAAGAATGATTAAATGCTGGTTTAATCATTTATTGAAATAATGCTCGTGTGAGCAACAAATCATAAAACCTGATGTAGAAAATATGAGGGGCCGACAAAGAGGTCATGAGACCGGCTCTTGATGGTCGTGGGACCAGTAGATGGTCGTTTGAGCGAACTTCCAATTGTTTGGAAAGAGTTCGAACCTAATATGAGCAACTGAGCAAATTAGGTTAAAATCATTAAAACATGCGGGACCAGATGTTTGCAAGCCTCAGGGTCACCCTTGGTCGGTCAAGGGGATGTGCCCGTGTCACCATAGTGTCCGTGCTTCCGTCCTGAGAATTTTGATATTTTTTTATGCACGTTTGAGCAACATTTGGAGAAAATATGCAAAATCCATGGTTTTGCTGAAACCGGCAAAAATACATGAGATTATGTAAATAATAAATAAAACATGGGATTTCAAGGTGTAGGACCGGCACGGCTAGGGCATGGCCGGCCGGCCGGCTGACAGATGCGGTCCCACATGTTTATCCCAGTTTTATGTGATTTTATGTGTTTTCTCTGATTTAAGGGAAATTTCATGAAACTGGAGAGTTTGGTGAAATTAGGGAACTCTCATGAGAGATAAAATAATAATAAAATAGGGAATGGGAGTGTGGGACCGACATGGCTAAGGCATGGTCGGTCGGCCATGAGCGCGGGTCCCAAGCCACTCTTCCCAATTTTATGTAATTTTTTGATGATTTTATCTTACTTTCATAAAATCAAAAGGATTTGTGGAAAACCAAGATATTTTGTTGAAATTAGGGAGTTTTCATGAAATCAGGAAACAAAACACCAAATAATAATAAAATAATAGGCATATGGGACCAGCTAGGGCATGGTCGGCCGGCTAGAGCCCGGTCTCACAAGTTTTTTCCTAATTTTTTTAATATTTTCTATAACTTTAGAGAAAATACATGAAATTAGGTAATTTTAGGGAAAATTCATGAAATCAAGGGAATTTTCATAATTTGAGAGGAAATAATAAAATAATGGGGCATGAGGTGTGGGACCGGCCACGTCCAAGGCATGATCGGCCGGCTGGCGGTCCCGCGACACCTTTCCCTAATTTTATTATTTTTTGATAAAATCATGTGATTTAGATAAAAATACATGAAATTAGGTAATTTTCATGATTTTAGGGAAAATTAGTAAAATATGATAAAAATATAAAATTTGGGCGTGGGACTGGTCACGGCATGACCGACCGGTTGGTGAGCCCAGTCCCCTGGCGCCTCTGCTAATATTTTTACTATTTTTCCTTCCTATTTTGCATAGGTTCCTCGTTCATTCGTATTTTCTGAAATGTTCATTTGCACATTCAAAATGCTGGTCTGTGTATTATCTGCTAATTACACTTGCACCATTTTGTCAGGGCTTATTCGATGCCCAGATGCCTGTTTCGTTGAATATTTATTACTAACCTGTGGACTTCTGCTGGGAAGAACCACAGATTGAAGTAACGAAATATAACGAGGAATCGTAGAATATTGCTGAATATTCAGGCGATTAATTGACGACTCGTAGAATATTGTTGGATATTCAGACGATGGCTCGTAGAACATTGCTGGATATTCATACGATTTAAGATAATTAATTGCTGGCTCTGTACTAGAAGGGCTTCCTGTCTAGGAGCATTAATTATCTGAGGGTTGAGCAATATGAACTTGCTGGAGTGTCATATTCCTCTTGCATAGTCGGGGAAAATCTGGTTACATACCGAAGACGTTGTCGCTATACTAGCAGACATGTTGTCTAGGAGCCGCCAAATCTTTCGATTCTATACAGTATGAGATGTGTCGTGGCCTCAGCTGAGAGACTGCACATTTTCATCTTCTCTGAGAGACTTTCTCCATCAGAGGTGGCATGAGCTTTCATGCACAGAGACATGAGTCTCGATACTCATCCGATTGCCGGATCCGGAGTAATTACTGAAATTGCTCAGTATTCATGATATGTGTCGTGGCCTCAGCTGAGAGACTACACATTTATACGTACTCTGAGAGACAGCCTTCTCAGTAAGAGATTTATGACATGAGCTTCCATGCTTTAATGAGAGACATGAGTCTCAATACTCATCCGGTTGCCGAATCTGGAGTATAGTTTCACAATTCTACCCTTTGTCGAAAATCCACCATTTACAAGTAGTTAACTTGGTTTTATAATTTATGTTATATTTACCAACTAAAGTTCATTTTTTAGTACTTGTTAATTTAGTGGACTTCTGTGAGATCCTAGATAGAAAGCGGAGAATCATTTTGTCTCAACATCTGATCTCTAACTAAACCACGCATAGTATTAGCTCTAGTTAATCCACTAGACTAGTGTAGTCCTAGTTTGGAGTAACTTTCAAGATACTTTAGTAGCACAAGAATATACTGTATTAATCTTCGAAAATGTGTGGATGCTACATGGTTTGTTTTTAGGTTTTGGATTTCAGTAGATTTGTTTTTAGTCGTATATTTCCCATAACCATAAGTATACATCGAATAAAAATGTATTCGCTAGGGGCAAGGTCGTGTGGTGAGCCTGAGTGTGTGGCAGAAGTCCTTGTCATTCTAGGAAAGGTAATGAGCACATCTGGAATCTGGACCTCTTATTACAAACTAGTGATTCAAAATTCGTGCTCAATTTCCTTTGTTTTAAGAGCTTATTAAGTGTAACTTCTAGCTTCTCTATCTTCATATATTCATTAGGGATCTCATCATATGAAGTAACCAGGAGAGCATTTTCTCTTTACCAACTTGGGAAGCTATCTTGATAGGAGTCCTACAAGATATATTTTTATATTAACAGTGAGGTTATAAAAAAAGCATAAATAGGAATTAATGTGTTATACTAGAACTTTGTACTACAGAACTATGTTATAACAGTTGAGAACATTTAGCAAAGTTAGGTGTTGGCTTGTTTTTCGGATTATGGCTATAGTGGTCTTTTGGAATGAACAATCAGGGCATTCCATTATAACCAAATGTTGTTTGAGTAATGACTTGGCAATTGATGAAATATCATTTCTTTCTAATTATTAGGTGTCGTTTTGTGCTCACAATGCCAAGGTTCCTTGGAAAGGCTTAGTGTAAGGTCTGGAACACATGCATCTCGCAGTTGAAGTTGTGCCAGATTCGGTTCTGTTCTTACATTTTCCTGTCCTATTTTTCCCTATATCTTAAAATATTTTTATTATTTACATTACTCAACTAGAATTAGGCTAGGTGATTTTGGATGCTACCAAGATGATTTAGTAAATTATTATATAATCATTTTCATTGTTGCATTGTAAGTTAAATATTTAGTGTTTTGCTTTATATGTACAAAGAGATTTCAGATTTACATGCCACTATATATGTGTAACTGCTGGTTACACATGCCACTATGCATGTGTAACTCCTAACTACACATGCATGTTGCATGCGTAACTCTCAGTTACACTACCCATATCAATGTGTAAGTCCTAGTAGTTACACATGCTAAAAATGGACAACAAATTTTTTTTTTACATCAATTGATTTTGCATTTCCGAAGTTGTTGTTTCGTATGAAACCTTACCTGATGGTAAGAGTTCAAATCTTTTATTTTGAATCATAGATTATCTTTGATTGATCATGGTGGTTCGTCCATGCAGATGCCCAAAGCCAACAGTTGATGCTATAGGAGGACTTGCGCTTGGAGGTGGTTTACAATTGGAAATGGTTATTGATTTCTGCTAACTAGTAGTTATATGGATGTGTAACTAGTAGTTACACAAGCTATATGGATCTGTAACCACTAGTTACACATCCTCGGATATAAAGTTTATGTTCTATATATTGCAGGTTCTTATGAAAAGGTATATCATGCATATTGGAATGACTAGATAACATTGGTTGGCAGTTGCTTTATGGCCATCTTGTTCTCAGTAAAGGACCATCATTCGGTTTGGATGATGATCTAGCTAAAGAAGCGAGTAAAGCAGGTTAATTCTTTATCCTAAAACTCTCTCCCTCGACTCTTCCATAAAAAGGAAAAAAAAACTATTCAATGCACTCAAATTCTTTTTGCAGTTTTTCTTTGTGAGTAGCTTAGGCACAGAAGTAAAAGATAGCAAAAGAGGTTGCTTCGGTGCTTAGTATTGGTGTTGATCTTAATACCATGACGACTGAAAAGTTTGTTTATTTTATTTCAGATCGTAACAAAAGAAATATGAGAGAGTTTGGAATATAATACTTTTGAGTTTTCGTTCAGCTCTGAGAAGATGGTAACTACATTGCGCGTTGGGGCAGAGTATGCTGGAGTTTCTGTACGGAACTGCATGCTTATTGCTGGAGGCCAATCTGGTGTATCTGAATGTTAATGCATAGTCATGCCATTTATCGTTCTACGGAGCAGGTATGTGGTTTCTTATATACATCAACATACATTATACGTCTATTGTACAGTTCATGATTTGATCATATTTGTAGAGTGTTATAACTTGGCAAGATAAATGGACTTGTAACTACTAGTTACATGTGCTAATTAGATATGTAACTCATATATATACATGCTAATTAGATGTGTAGCTACTAGTTACACATGCTAATTAGATGTGTAACTTATAGATACACATGCTAATTGGATAGGATATAAAGTCTATGTTATATGCATGATGATCGTTTGCTAGAAAGTGGTGGTGACAGTCGTCATAGGTAATTATTTGATTTCAGTTTATGCTACAATTAAGATTCGATTTCAGTAAAAGCCATATTTGATTTAAGCGAAGGAGATTTAGTTGCTATTATACCTATAAATGCTTGTTTAACTATGAAATATCATTAACTAAAGACATAATTGAAGAATCTGGATTAGCTGAATCATTAGGACTTTCAGTTGTCTTAATGTATGAGAAAAGTATTGGTGAAGCTTCTAATTGGGCTATTTATTTTCCCGTTTACATATGTGTTGGAAGTCTTTATAGTTTGACCACCTTATCAAGGATGCGATAGTCATGAATTGACCTCATCTTTCGAAGTTAACTTCGTATTGCATATAGGAAAATTTGAGCTTCATATCATGGAGGGAGAGTTTGTTGATCCTCAGATTGTAGTTATGCTTGGTGAAAACGGGACATGGAAAACGACATTTGTTTGCTTGCTGGTACACTTATTTAGATCCCTCTCTTGTTGTTTTTAGTTTCAAATTCTATGTCTAGACTGCGCATTTATTCACATTACACAAGTAGGATGCATGTGTAACTTCTAGTTACACATGTTATATACTTGTGTAACTCCTAATTACACTAGTAGGATGCATGTGTAACTCTGAATTACACTAGACAGATGCATGAGTATCTTCTAATTACACGTGCTAAAATGAACAAACCTTGTAACCAAAAATTACGCATGCCAGTTACACAAGCTTTATGGATGTGTAACTGCTAGTTACACATGCTAATTGGATGTGTAACTATGAATTACACATGTTAATTGAATGTGTAACTGTGAGTTACACATGCTATGTGGATGCGTATCTGTTGCATATGCTTATACTTTGGTGTGTTTGATGAGCACTTGTTTTGAGTTTGCAAAAAATTTGAATTCTTGCAGCAAAGTTGTTTCTTAAGCTCTGGTTTTTAATTATTGATTTCACATCTCCTTATGATAGAATGTGATTTAGTGTATGTGAAACTGAATATACATTGTTGTATGTATTGTTCATTTTAATCTTATAAATACTGATTGCGTGTTGTTATATTTCAGGTTTCAGATAACTTCATAAAAGCTAATTGCTTAAATGTGATAATGGTCTCGCTGGAATTGGAGTTGACGCTGAATACACAAATCAGATGCATGTGTAACTCTCAATTACACTAGATAGATGCATATGTAACTCTCAATTACAATAGAAAGAAGCATGTGTAACTTCTAGTTACACATGCTAAGAAATTATTGTAAATGAATATTAAAGTAATACATGTATTTTTTTGTATGCGTTCTTTTTTATGTATATTTTTTTGATGTGTAACTTTGCATTACACATGGCATAAGGATATGTAACTTCTGGATACACATGCCATATGCATGTATAACTTCTATTTACACATTCACACTATACTTTAATAATTTGGGGCCTAAATTTAATAATTTTGGGCTTAAATTTAAATTTTATTTAATTTGGGGCTTGACAATATATAAAAGGGCATGGATGTCTTTTAATAACTCGGGGCCTAAATTTAAACTTCTTTTAATTAAGGGCCTCGTATTATGGGTAACCCATGGGTCGGGCCTTAGCCTAATTTTCCCGAATAGTATAACCTCCTACTATATGGGTTCAATATATGGAATCCCCACAAAATGGATCCTTCACTATCAACTCCATACTTTTAGTTTTTGATATTACTAGGCCTAAAATATAAAATTTTCTTCAGATCTGGCCCATAATTAATTATTATCAATTTTAATAATGACAACACTACCCTTTACTATATATATCATAGGAAACTCATTAGATATTTTCATTTCTTATTTCATTTTCTCTCTCCAGTTCTTATGAAAACACTTTCTAGGGTTTCAAAATTGATTTTGAGACAATCGACGTCGACGATAGTGATCATAAATCTACCATCAGGAGAAGGAGGATCATCATTTGCAGTAGAAAATAATGGATCCGAGAAAAAAAAATTCAATTAATTGATCAGTAGATTCTACACAAGTTCATCAGCAAGCTAAGTATATATAAGTATCCTCTTATATTAGTGATTATGCTTCGATTGAAAGATTTTAGTTTACTTATTTCAGAAACCAAATCTGAGAAAAACACTTTTGAGTTTTCAAAACTCAAATTTTCATGTGTTTTTCAATAAACTTGTCTGAATCAAAAATAGATCTTAGATTTTCAATCATCTACTTTCTCTGGTTGTATAAATGTAATTTTTTTGAAGAATCTTGAACAAAATTTTCAGATATGTTCTTCATCAAAATCATCGCAACTCTCAATTTCAAGTTACGATCTAAAAACTGATTAGAGATTCGATATCAAAGACTCATCAACTCTATTACCCGTAGATTTAGTTTAAATTTCATTCACTTTGAATTTTCGATTTCATATGTTCTTGGTAGATGTGGAATGGAAGCTGTTTTTGAATGATGCTGGTAAACGACATTTAGATAAATCTAAAGATTTAATCATCAAAAATGAATCGAAAAGATAAGTTTTGTTTTTTCTTGTGATTCTATTACACCAATTAATTTTGATTTATTTTTAGATTCGAACAATCAATTCTCTCTTTTCATCAATCGATTTTGTTGTTTCTGTTGGAATCAATTAATTCAACTATTTTAAGATCTGAGAAGAACGAAGAAACGACATTATTCTAGAAGAAGATTCAACAACTAGGTATGTTTTTTATTTTGGTTTTAGTTTTCTTTTTTGATTTTGTGTTTGGTTCAATATGATATCATGATTCTCAAACTCTCTACGATTTTTTCATTAATATCTATGTTTTGAATCTGAAGTTGTTTGTTTGTTTAATTTGTTATGTGATGATATACAATATGTATAACTTTCGTATACACGCCCAATTTGCATGTGTAACTTGCTTCTACGCATCCAGTAGAATGTGTAACTCGCAGTTACACATAAATATATCTTCTTCCAGTTTTGAGTCTGTTTTTTCTTTCAATTAGCATGTGTAACTTGCGTCTACATGTCCAATAAGCATGTGTAACTTGATTCTACACATCCAATTAGCATGTGTAACTCGCAGTTACACATAAGTATAACTTCTTCCAGTTTTGAGTCTGTTTTTCGTTCAATTAACATGTGTAACTTTCGTATACATATCCAGTAAGCATGTGTAACTTGCTTCTACACATCCATATAGCTTGTATACTTGATTCGCGATTTTTCAGGTCTAAGTCTATGTTTTTTCTTTTTAATTATCATGTTTAAATTGCTAATGTTAAGTTCAAAGCGTGATGTCCTAAGCTGAGATGTAATTTTTTATAAAATGTTAAAAATTAACATGCTACACTTCTGTTAATAGAACATGCTTGCATGCTTATTTGTGAGATTATTATCGTTCTTCTACTTTCTTCCTAAAATGTGGTTATCACCAGCTAACATTGGTTGGCAGGTGCTTTGACACTGACTAGTTTACCGTTGTATCCAAAAGATTTAAGTGGAGGTACCGTCTTCAGTGGATATAAATACTTTTTAGTTCGTCAGTCAGTGAACACATATCACCATGTCTGAATAAGGTACTTATCTTGTAACTCCTAATTACACAGTCTATGCAAGTTCATGACAAACAGATATGACATATGCATGTGTAACTCTAAGTTACACTAGTAAGATGCATGTGTAATTTCCAGTTACACTACACAGATGCACGTGCAACTTCCAATTACGCTTTTTTTAGATGCATGTGAAACTGAAGATGCGTGTGTAACTCTTAATTACATTAGTCAGATGCATGTGTAAGTTCTAGTTACACTACCCAGATGCATGTGTAACTTCTAATTATGCTATTTTTAGATGCATGTGAAACTGATTTATGTATTGATGTGTGTGTTGTTCTTTTAATCTCACCAGAGTTGATTTATGCATTGATGTTTGTACTGTGATGTTTGTATTGTTCTTTCGATTACACTAATCTCATGGATGCTTATTTTGTTTGCAGATATGCAAACATTTTGGAATCGATGATGACAAAAAGTGAAGGTAACATTTCTAGGATTTCGTTTAACATATTTCTTGTTTTAGGTCGTTTATTGTGTTCAATAATAATTGATAAACAGAAAAATTATTGTAAATGAAATTATTGTTTCAATAACAACTGAAATATTTTTCTTTTTTGACGTGTAACTGTTGAGATGCACATCCATGTGCATGTGTAACTTCTGGATACATATTCATTATGGATGTGTAACTTATGGGTACACATACCATATGTGTGTGTAACTTTTAATTACACATGCCATATGCCTATATGTAACTGTTTCATGCCATATGGATGTGTAACTTTTAATTATAGAAGTGTAAATTTTCGTTAATTTGCCATACAAATGTGTAACTTCTCGTTACACATGCCATATGGATGTGTTGGGAGGCGGTGGTGGTGGTGGGTGGTGGCGGTCGATGGCGGCGGCGGTTGGTGGACGGAGGTGGTGGTTGGCGGTGGCGTTGTGGTGAGAAGCAGTGGTGGTGGGAATGTCATTTTACTATATATTAATAATTTGGGGTTAAATTTAAATTTTATTTAATTAGAGACTTGGCAATACACATAAGGGTATGAACGTCTATTAATAACTCGGTGTCTGGATTTAAACTTCTTTTAATTAGGGGCCTCAGATTATGGGTAACCCATGGATGGGGGCTTAGCCTAATTAGTGAAGCGGGTAACGCCACCTGTTGGTGCAGTGGGAAACTGTAACCGGTCAAATCAACTCTCTAGGACGCTGATGATAGACTGCGGTCATGCCAATAACCAACCCCAAACATTGGCCAACTCTGCTCCCAGTGATTTGCACTTTGATTCGCCAAATAACCAACTACAATGGCACATGTGGTATGTGCCGTTACTCTTCTTGCACTGATCATGCCTTGGTCACGCCTTGGACCAGCACATAGGCCATTGCATTACCTAATTCATGTCCTTACTTCCTTCTTGAGCTGGGTATACTCAATTCTCGGACATCCAACATTGTCTTATCCAACGTTGCATATGTCAATGACACATTCTTGTCTTGCACCATTGCATATGTCAATGGCACACTCGTCTTGCACCATGCCGGACTAATGTAGCTTCATACTTTTGCCACTTGACCACGGGGAGTTTGTTCACTTACTTTCCCGTAAGTTGATTGATTGTCAGACGGCGAATTTGTTCGCGTACTTTCCAGTAAGTTGATTGATGTTCTCAGTTAGTCAGACAGACACTATAATGGCAGGGGCTTGCAGGTCAGACCAAAATGCTTATGCTCAATATGTGACAATCTAATACAATCCTCATTAACAAGAATGGTAACACAGGCTTCTTAAGCCTGGCCTGTCCATTGAAAAGCTTTTTCTAAGTCAGACAGTACTGTTTACTCCAAGTTTTTAGTTTCTTGCAATAAATGACCTGGCACAAACGGTTCCAGCCTTCCAGGTAGTCAGTAACCAGTTGTTGACACATGGCAACCTTGACATATGTTTAAAGATCAAATCAACTGAGACAATAATGCAACAAAACTATATATTCTGTTAAATCACTGATACAAAATCTTGCTACATATGAATGCAACACGGACTCAATCTTGAATGATGAAGAAAATCGTTTCATACAACTCTACACAGAACATATAGCCGCTAAAAAGATCGCCTCCAAACATGAATATTGACTCTTTCCTCATCTTATCTGTTTTAAAAGCTTACCCTTCTCAAACTCTGGTATGGTGTAGCTCTTCTCTACTTCCCAAGCAAGTTGAGACATACAATTGAAAGATGATTTGGCACCCTTCTCGTCTGTAACTTCTCTAGGGAAAGGAATCCTAACTTCGAACATAGCTCTCTCAAAGTGAATATGAACATCCAAACCTAATCGATCAACCCATATTGCTTTTGCATGTGTTACCTGCAATTGTACATAAAGTTAACTAAAACTTAACAAATAGTATATTAAAGCCCAGCCATGTTAACAACAACATTATAACCAACAACCTAAATAGACATGAAAACACAATCTCCAAGTTTGGATTTAATATGTTAAATATCATGGAGTGCTTTGAATGCATTTTAAAATTAATCGAATGAAAGTAGTTCAGAGCGTCTTTGTTTGCGCAACCCTTAGGAATATTTTAGAACATACCAGCTACTGGCATGCTTTACTTGGAAAAAACAGAAATTTGAAAGCCTTAGCTTCTTCTACGAATCTTTATTGGAATAGACGGATTTGGACACATTTGTTCTAAATAAAAGTTTCAGAATTTTTACATTTTCTCAAGTCGCTTTACGTGAACAATGTCTTATTAGAAGCATATAAACATTATAAGTAACTGAAGAAGTTGTTTGGAAGCAAACCTTGAGATCGGAATCCACATAAACGCTGCAAATTCGCTCAAAATCCTCTGTCTGGTTAGTGTTTATCTCATTCACAATGTTTTTTGCAGAATCCCGAAGGGGATCAGGATTTGCAATTTTATATTCTGATGAATCCACCCATATACCATCCTGAAATGAACAGACAACACCAATATACTCTTAAAACAAGGTAAATTCGACAATAAGAAGATACTACAGTCTTAAAGATGATTAGAGGCATCATTATTCCGAATACATAAAAGACGATGGGCATACAACACGGCACCAATGTTATCTCAATGGCAACAAACATACCTCCTTAAAATCCTCCTTTTGAAAGATCTTTTCAACAGAGACTACATAGATAAGATCTGCGTCAACTTCTTCACCAAACCTCCTTTCCCAAATAGAATGGAACTTCTGCAATGAGCAAGTGCACATATAAATACTTAAACAGTGTAATTAGGTCACATGTAAGAAAATATTATAAGGATTTGTACATAACCTAGGTTATAACGCTGAATGCTCATAACAGTTACATATTTATGTGAAGAGGAATGCTTTTGTACACCGTTCAGATATAAATTTAGCATGTAATCAGTAAATTACAATTACAGATCACTAAAACAGTTCACCGATCAAACTAATAAGTAATAAACAATGATAAACTCATAAAAACAAATTTGTAATAAGAGAAACTACTTGTCGATCAGCAATTTCATGAGTGTTTTAGTTTTTAATAACTCTCAAAATCTTATCCGTACGGCCAACTGATGCCAGCACTAAACCTAACACACAACACTTAAAATAAAACTAACTTGTGTAACAATGAGACCTGGTTTTTCAAAATCTCCCGTTTGAACTCGTATTGCCACTGATACTCGTGTCAGACAGACACTCGTGGACATGGGAACCACCGAGCAGCTCTACCAGCCATTATACTCCAAAAATAGTTTTTATTTATTTCTATAGAGACTGAAAAAAGAAGAAGCGAAATGAAAGATATGAAAAAACATGACTACTGGTTTCTTCATTACAAGTCCTGGATGTGACCATTTCATTTCCTAAGAAGAATATGCATGTCATTAACCTAATCCCTTATTCTCGTGTCCCCTCACTTAGTGTTTTTAGGTCACTGTGTCGGACAGACAGACACTGATACTCCTAGCCATGCCATTTTACATTGTAACTAACAGTCTACCATCATAGCAAACAGATAAGTTAACAAAGAAAGTGGTACTGACATAGTAATATCAAGGTATAGTTAGCTTAAGTAAAGCAGTAGAAAATCCAAGAGACCCAATCCATACATACATCCATCATCTCAGACAGTTCATTTTTTCCAAAATGCAGTGGGGATCACCGATGACTATCTACCTATCAATAAGACATGGAATGGAATTACCATTTAAACAAACCAGTTCCGGATAATCCAAGTTGACCTAACCAATATAAAAACTACCGACTACTTTAATCTAAGCTGCCAATACTAATTTTGTCTAGAAACCAAACTACTCATTGTGACATAAACAAATGCGCGAACTTACACCAGAATATGCAAGCCATGGAAAAGCGTTTACCTTTAAAGCTGCTCGGTCTTCTGGTTTGTCAAGACTTCCCTGCAATGTACACTGTGTAGTCCTGGTCCCACTTTGCTCAAACTATGTTCGAAGCAAATTAGCATAACTTATTTCACAGAGACTATACAGTACCAAAAAATAAATCCAAAAAAATTAGGGCACATACCTGAACATGTAGACTAGACTTTCTATCAAGCAAAAAACGCCTATCACTTGAATTCAAACAGAATATAGGAGTACCATTAGAATCAACAGCAAATCTAACACCAATACCTAATGGCCAACCTTCACTGGTTAAAGTAGATAGAGTACCAACACTAGACAATTCAATTATTGTTCTAGCAACTTCAGCTGGAGATGGTTTTTTCTGTAAATCAATTTGTGTTGGTTCTGGGATTACTGAAACTGAACATTTTAAAGGTTTAATTGATAAGTTAAGACATGGGTTGTTCTTAGAAAGGCTTACTTTAGTATTTTTTGCAAATGGTTTGATTGAAGATAAAGTTGTTGAGAAAGAGATTAGTTTGCTGGTGGAGAAGTGACTGGTAGTAGCAGGAGGAAGGATTGAAGGAACGTAGCGAGGTGAGAGAGATCGAATTTGAGGTAACATTTGATCATATACAAAGAAGAGGATTTTCAGAGAAATTTGGAGCCGAAAATGGAAGAGGAGGGTTGTTGCAAATGATGATGATGATAGGAAAGTATGTATGCGTGTCAACGGGTTTCCTTTCTTTTTCTGACAACTAATAACCCCGGTTCACTAATTCTGGTTTCACTTTGTCATGGGGATATGACGGGTTCTGGTTCGGATAGTAGAAAAAACAAAGTATGAAAAAAAGGAGTTACCGTTGCAAATTGTTTTAGGAGAATTATGGATGAAACAGGGAAAGATAAGAGGAAGGAGAAGAACAATATTATCAGGAAAGTAGTATAGAATCATTACGTAGTTTCCCTTATATACAACCCTAGGAATCTAGTTGGACCGCACATCCATGGGCCGTAGGCCCTGTAACACTCCCCCTTGTGCGGTCCAATAACAAAATTTTATACATAATGCTTTACATATAGTTCTTCAAATGTCGTTCTCCTTGATGACTTGTGCCGGAGTCCATTGCCTCATTAAAACTTTGATAAGGAAAAAAACCCAGTGGGACAAAACCTTGGTACAACTCTTCACATGTAATACTTCACATGCAATACGATCCTCAAAGATCAACGAGTCTAAGTTAATTGCCTCGTTAAAACTTCGTCAGGAAAAACCCAGAGGGGAAAAACCTAAACTAAAGAAAAAGAGTACAATATTAAGTAAACTTAGAACATAGTTGGATGTGTATACGTTGCCTCATTAAAACCTTGACAAGGAAAAACCCAGTGGGACAAAACCTTGACGAAGGGAAAAGAGTACAACGTGAAGATGCAAGTAAAGGTGATCTGTTGCAGATGATCACTTTGCTTTGTTGAAGTTGACTAGTTGCTTCACAACTCCTAAGGTAGAAAATCCTCGTGGGAAAGACAATAGTCTTAACTGGGAAATTACATTCCCGGTGTTTGTTGTTGTCTCACTGAAAACCTTACCGAGTAACAAAACCCTGTGGGAAAAAGTAACCCCGATGAAGGAAAATAGTTCAACACACCATTAGATGCTCTCCCTAATGTCAGACAATTTTCGTGAGTCTAATGCAGTCAAAAGGAGTTTATCACACTTTACTTTGGTGACTTGAACGCTTATAAAACCCTGTTGTTGATTCTAGAAGTTACGTTGCTTAACAGACTATCACATTTCATTTCTTTGATTCAGATATTTTCAGTAATATCAACACGATCTTTATGTATTCAACGTTCAACATACTTGATGTTTTTAGTGTTGTCTCGCTAAAAACCTTGTCGAGTAACAAAACCCTTTGGGAAAAAAATATTCTCGGTCGAAGGGAAAAAGAGCACAGCACAACTTCAATTTCGAAGTAAAATATGTCGACATCATATCCTTGGATCCTCCCCCTGATTACTTTCAGAGTTGTTCCAGACAGTTCCTTTAGTCATGTTTTTCGAAACTGAATATTGGTAATGACTTAGAAAATACCATATCTCCCTCTGATTACTTTCGTTGGAGAAGAGATTATTGTTCCTTCATAATCAAAAACTTTTGGGTTTCACTTTCATTAGCATTCCTTTTAATGTATTTCTAGGGATAAAACAAATTTATGTCAACGGTTACTTTTAAGTACATGATTACATTCACTATACCATTCCAATGACGTTGCGTTGGCGCGGAGCTATATCTAGCTTAACAAGTTCCCTGAGGATGTAAAATTTAATCGAATACATTATTATACTAATACAACAATGCGTACATTGTACTTAGATATGGGAATTTCATCTCCCAACACATCTTCGTCATGTTCCTTTGGACAAAATAATTACTTACTTACATTTGAACCTCGACTAATCATGGGGGTGCTATCAGGATGCATGTCTTTGTTAAATTGCCTGACAACTTTAGACATATGCAAACTGGTGGAAAAATATATCACAAGCTCAGTATTCGGTCGAGCTTTACCTAGATTTTTCATCTCAAATTCGGATTTTAAATAGCTTTTAAGGTTTCTTATTACATCAAGAGTACACATCATGTCTGTACCATCAACATAAATAGCTACAATTTCAAATCAAAAACTTTCTTATTAATACGCAAGGAAAAATAACTTACTTGTCTATCCCCTCCAAATCAAATAGACACTTATACGGGTATACCAGATCCGCCTGATTGCTTGAATCTATAAGTGAATGTTCTATCTAACTGTAAACGCACTCTGTGGTTTAGAGTCATTTGATTTGGGCAACAAAAGTCTATCGAGTACTTTTTTAAATATCTTCTATCTCTTGATTCTTTCAGAGATACATAACAACCACATATATATGCTGCATTTCAAGTCCTTTTGAAATTACCAAGCTAACTAAGTAGCGTAACTCTATAACGTTCATTACAAGAGAACAATTCCAGGGCTTTGTGAGAAACCTCGCGCCACAAGGCGAATCTTTGTACTTTAAGACTACTTTCTTCTCATTATGCTTTATGGCAAATTAATTATGTATGTCCAATAGGCTTTACACATGGTTGGTTAGCACTACTGTTAGAGCATAGCTCGGTCAACCTCGCATGTGTTGTTATCTCAAGCATGTTTGTCAATGTTAGTGATCAAAACTATAAGTCGTGATTTCTAGCCTACATAGCTAAGTCTCGGACTAGGATAGAAAAGTGTAGTTGAGCTCAATGACTTCATGGCGATTCATCATACAACGACGAAGATCTATACAAGGAACCGTGGAACTTCATCAATAAAAAGGTATGTGGAGACTTGAACTTATCTATCACTCAAAAGTCTATCTCTTCTATCTCTTACTTCTTATGAGACAAAAGTCGTATGCTATATAAACTAGATCATACACATTTGATGTTTCGAGCTGAGCATTCATTGCTTATCTTTTATCTCGAAATCGTGTGTTGGTAAAGCGTTTCGCTTTGATTAAGTTTATCTTCACCTAGTGACGAAAGTCATGAAAAGTTTCAATCACTTTGAGTATTGCTCTGACGTGAATTGGTCTATGAATAATGGCTACATAGCGTCCTCTAAGAATGTCTCAATGATTGAAATGAGAGTTTAGATTACATAACCATGTATTCCTTGAACCGAAGTTTTCGAACTTTGTTGATCAAGAGAAATCGGGAGGATTGTGGAATTGGCTTGCCAAGTCCGCGAACTGTCGGAAATTCTCGACCGAGAATTTCTGCAGGGATTTTCTGAAACTCGTTTGTGTGCTAAGTCTGCGAACTGGCGGAAGTTCTCTTTCCGAGAATTTCTGCTGAATTTGGAAAACTCAACCGATTAACTTAAGTCCGCGAACTTGTTTGTGAACTTAAGAGGTTATGATCTAAAGATGTGCTCTGAACATGAAATATTAAATTACTAAGGAATGTTTTATGCAAACCGTCGTTATAATGTTCATGAGCCGATTCAATCGAATCGAATCATCTTTGTTTCAATTGTGTCTTGTGTAGTTACATAAGATTTCATAGCAATTAAACAACTCTTTAACTAGTTCATTTGAGTCAATTGAACTAGTTATGGTGAAGAAGAACAAGGTTCATATGAAATGCTCATATGGTTAACCTTTTGGGTTACTATGTTGAACCAACATACACGTTTAGGCATGGTTTTCACGAACCCAGTCAACGTCTACCCAAGTGTGTGTGACAAGCTAAGTTTTCGATCTAACGGTTGAGAAATATTAGCTTGAATCTAAATCAGGTTTTCATATAACGGTGAATAAGAATTGCTTTGTAACTAAGGCAAAACCCTGATTTGAAGGCTATATAAAGGAGACATCTAGCATTGTGCAAAACTAATCCCCATACGTCTGTGTGCTACTATTGCGCCCGCCAGAGTCGATCTCCATTAACCTTTGATTTTCTTCTCTAAAATCAGGTTAACGACTTAAAGACTTCATTGGGATTGTGAAGCCAGACCGATAATACTTTATCGTAGTTGTGTGATCTGATCTTGCATCTTATATCGTACGAGTACAATCAATTGATTAGCTTGAGATCGTGAGAGTTCTCCGATAGGCAAGATAAAGAAGTCACAAACATCTTCGTCTCACTGTTTGTGATTCCTCGACAATCCGCTTGTGTAGTCAGGAAGGATTGTAGAGAGGTGATTTATTAATCTAGGCTGTTCTTCGGGAATATAAGACCGGATTATCAATTGGTTCCTGTTCACCTTGATTTCATATCAAAAGACGGAACAAAACCTAGTGTTTATCTGTGGGAGACAGACTTATCCTTTTATAGACTTTTCTGTGTGAGACAATATGTTTATTATCAAGTCTGTGATTTTGGGTTACGACAACTCTTGGTTGTGGGTGCGATCAGCTAAGGGAATCAAGTGCGCAGTATCCTGCTGGGATCAGAGGCGTAGGAGTACAACTGTACCTTGGATCGGTGGGAGACTGATTGGGGTTCAACTATAGTCCAGTCCGAAGTTAGTTTGCAGTAGGCTAATGTCTGTAGCAGCTTAATACAGTGTGTATTCAATCTGGACTAGGTCCCGGGGTTTTTCTGCATTTTCGGTTTCCTCGTTAACAAAATTTCTGGTGTTTGTGTTATTTCTTTTCCGCATTATATTTTTTATATAATTGAAATAATACAGGTTGTGCGTTCGTGATCATAAATTGGAAATCCAACCTTTGGTTGTTGATTGATATTGATTGATCCTTGGACATTGGTCTTTGGTACCGTCCAAGTATTCCTTGTATTTGATAAAGACTCGTTATTGTTTTTAGCATGAGTAAAAATCAAATCAAGAGAGAGATATTAATTCTTTGAGATACTTTTATCTAGATTGAGTCTGACTGTCTAGTTGATTCTCTAGCAAAGTATTTCGGAGTTAGTCCATACAGATTTCTAAGCGAAATATTGGGTGGTGCTGTTAGACCCCCGCTTTTTCAATTGGTATCAGAGCAGGCAAACACGTTTAATACCTAACAAGTCTGTGTTTGTAGCGGTCTGACTCTATGGACAGAGGTTCTATCTCTATTAACGTACCACCAGTCTTCGATGGCTCCAATTACTTATGGTGAAAAATTGCTATGCGAGCTTTTCTTCAATCGCGTGATTTTCAATCATGGGTATATGTGGTGAATGGCTATAATGCGCTCGTTGTTGCAGCCGGAGGCGGAACTGTTCCCAAGAATATTGGTGAATATAATGCTGCCGAGATTCTTGCTGCAAAGCAGAATTCTGAAGGGTTAAATGCTATCACACATGCTATTGCCCCAAGTCTTCAACACCATGTGTCTAATTTCACTAGGTCTAAAGATGTTTGGGATATCTTAGAAACCGTATTTGAAGGAAACTCCAGTGAAAAGGAAGCTAGGCTTCAAAACCTTAATTCCGATTGGGAGAACCTTCGTATGGCAGATGAAGAAACATTTGATGAGTTTAATCACAAAGTGTCTGAAATTGTTAATGCATCTTTTGCATTGGGTAAGACTATTCCTGAAAAGGACATTGTGATGAAAATTCTCATATCGCTGTCATCTAGATACGAGTCTAAGAAGCATGCCATCGTTGAAGGGAATAACCTCAATAATATTTCCAGAAACACCTTGGTTGGTAAGCTAAAGATCTTTGACCATGAGCATACATCTAAAGTCGGTAAGGATGTTGCCTTTAAAGCACAGAAGAGCACTAAATTACTTTCCAATGGTAAAAGTGTTTATGTCTCTGAGGATGATAAGTCTGAGAATGGTTTTTCAGATAAAGACATTGACAAGTCGGTCTCCTTGATCACAAGACAGTTTAGGGATCTTCTGTTGAAGATAAGTAAACGGTTTTCAAGAGACAAACCTAGGTCATCAGGCAAACCTCACGGTCACGTACCTCCTAAAAATAGGGACGCTGACGAGGCTGATGACGAGGACATGCCTCGGTGCTTTAAGTGTAAGGGTTTTGGCCACTTTGCTAACGAATGCCCGAATCGTAGAAAATACACTGGGAACAAAGGTCTAGCTGTAACACTTGATGAAATGTCTGAAACCTATGATTTCGATGAAGATAGGAAATCAAGTGTAGGGCTCCTTGGTGAAAACATCGATTTTGATACTTGTAGCAATACATATATCAACCTCAATGAATTCGGAGAAGAAGGAAACCCAATCAAGCTGGAATATTCTCTAACTGGAAACCCTGTCAGTAATATTTCAGGATCTACTATATGTCTAGCTGCTTGCACATCTCAGATGCCTGAATACTATCCAAGTTTGACGTGCTCGTTTTGTTCTATGAAGGGACACGAACTATCAAGGTGTTATAAGTACAAGCACCAAATAAGGCACGCCAACAAACTTCAACGAAGAGAAGATCGATTAGCAAGGAAGCTGAAACTTGCTCGGAAGACCTCCGAGGTATGTAGGATCTTATCTTCGTCTAAGAAGTTGGTTTCCATGGATAGAGTAAGACCATTTGAAAAGAAAGTATGGTCGAACCGTTTTGATAGACAGAAGTCTGAATATTCCTCCCTTGAGGAAAAAGACGGAAAAATCGTTGTTCATCGCAACACAACTTGATTGTGTTGTTGGGAAAATCTTGTCTCATGTGCCTGATCAAAAAAAGACAAGATTGAGTGTTGTTTCAGGTTTCAGTAAAGTTTTTCCTTCTTTTTTTAGATTTGTTATTTTCTGTCTATCAAATAAAATAAAGGGTTATTATCGACAATTCTACTCTTTATAGGGTTTTAGAGTTGGGCGTATACGAACCTGTCAATAGGTTTCGAATCCTACATTCCTTTTTCATTTTTGACATCCTATATAAGATTGCTTGTTGAGTTAAGTGATCCAATCACACAAATCCAGTTGTTTTTAACTGTTCTCAAAGCACCATGTCAGATGGAAAGGATGTCAACATGATTGTTAAATCTTCAATCAAAGAAAAATAAAAATCTCATGTTTCTAAGTCCCTGAAAAGAAACAGAAGGAATACAAGAAATCCCAGGGTTGTGCCTTCTAACTCTCAGAAGTTTTCCGATGTTCTTGATGAGTTGAAGGAAGTAAGAAAGGAGATTCGTGAAATAAAGGCTTTTGTGTCAAAGTCCTTAGAAATTCAGAGAGCCTTGGTACGACAGAATCAGCCAAGACAGTTCGTTGATATAAACTCCTATGTTCGTGAACCGTATGTTCCAATGGCTGTTGACAACAAGGAGTTTGAGAATGATGCTGAATTTATCAAAGACATTGTCGCCTAGGATGTCATCTTTTTGGATTAGTTGGAAGAATAACTAGTGCTTTGAATAGCGATGATTGTGACTACACATAGCTATTTTTGTTTTCATCTTCTTATGTTATTTTTTAGGTTTATTGGTTATTAAATTCTAAAAATATTTGGAGGATGATGTTTATTGCAGTATTTTAATGGTTTGTGATATTGCAATATTTTTATGGGATATGTATTGTTTACGTCCGTGAACTTGAAGGTCACATATTGCAGTCAAAAGTAAAGTCGTTCATGAATCGGTATTCGTATTGATGAAAGGACGAATGGACTTTTGACATATACAAAAGTTATGCCTATGCAATCATGTATTTGATGGAAAATAGGATGAAATCTTTTGTTCAAAAGGATAAAGTCTATTATGTCATTATGATGGAAAATAGAATAGATCCTTGTATGTTATCCACGGTATTGATCTTCATTGATCCATTTTATTATGTTTTACAGTGAAGGCTCCATTGTGTGTCTTACGTTGAGCACCTTACAACTAAGTCGATTTACCTTGGCTTTGTTGGTTGTTCCATAAGATGCTATATGTCGAGCATTAGGAACTAAATTAATCAACTATTTTGGTTATTTAGTTAGTACTCCATAAGTTTTCTTTCTTATGTTGAGTACATGTACGGTTAAGGTTGTCATATTCAATGATGAACTTAGTCGGGGTTCCATAAGTTCTCTTATGTTGAGCCCAATAATTAAATTAATTACTTCAGTGATTATTTTGGTTGTTTGTATTCCAATTAGATTAATTATAGGTTCTCTTGTAATTAATCTAGTTGAGTTTTCATATATTCCACAAGTTTTTGTGTTGAGTATATGAAAGGCTACACTATCATGTTCTTTGGTTAATGTAGTCATATATTCCGTAAAGTTTTCCTTATGTTGAGTATTTGAACGGTTAAGTTAGTCATCTCCGTGTGATTGACTTAGTCGTAGCTCCGTGACTTTACTTATGTTGAGCACTTTCAATTAAATTGATCACTTTTGTGGTTTGATTTAGTTGCGTATTCCAATTGAATTAATCATGGGTTTACTTGTGGTTAATTTGGTTGAGCTTTGGATATAGAAAATCATTCCTATGGTTTTTGGTGTCCAATAAAAATCCTTCTTTTCTTTCGAAATTAAGGTCGCTCTTGTTGTTCTCTCGGGAATGACATCAAATGGGGGAGAGTTCTTTTGAACTTGTGCTTAATGGTAATATCTTGCGGGGTGCGGCTGTGGAATTTTATAGGGGTTATCTTGTATCTTAAAACTCCTTGATGAATGTTTTAGCTTCGGCTATTAGATTGCATCTAAATTAAGTTGGTATGTATTTTTCTTTTGGTCATGAAATGTCTCTTGTGGAAATTTCATTATGATCCCATTCTTGTACCTTTGCCAATTTTATTGACAAAAAGGGGGAGAAATATTGTAGTTCACACTACAAATACATATGGTTTTCGGATCATTGTGTAAGGGGGAGTGGTTTCCATGATCGAGATGGAGTATTGACTAAGGGGAGTGATACATATCACCGTAGTATTATTGTTAAAGTCGTGATACAATTGGACTTTGATGTTATATAATAATACTATGACACTGTATAATAATGATCGAGAATCTCGATTTCTCTCATTGTTATAGCTACGGATCTTCAACAACGATGGTGCTAAACTTACAACCTTTGGGATCATTGGAGTACTTGGAAGGACGAAGATTTCAAGGAACGTTGAAGATTAGACTATGGAATAGGAGCCACTAAAGTTTATCTTTTTTGTATTCCATATGTATTAATAGTTTTGTCACTAAAATTGACAAAGGGGGAGATGTTAGAGCATAGCTCGGTCAACCTCGCATGCGTTGCTATCTCAAGCATGTTTGTCAATGTTAGTGATCAAAACTATAAGTCTTGATTTCTAGCCTACATAGCTAAGTCTCGGACTAGGATAGAAAAGTGTAGTTGAGCTCAAGGACTTCATGGCGATTCATCATACAACGACGAAGATCTATACAAGGAACCGTGGAACTTCATCAATAAAAAGGTATGTGGAGACTTGAACTTATCTATCACTCAAAAGTCTATCTCTTCTATCTCCTACTTCTTATGAGACAAAAGCCGTATGCTATATAGACTAGATCATACACATTTGATGTTTCGAGATGAGCATTCATTGCTTATATTTTATCTCGAAATCGTGTGTTGGTAAAGCATTTCGCTTTGATCAAGTTGATCTTCACCTAGTGACGAAAGTCATGAAAAGTTTCAATCACTTTGAGAATTGCTCTGACGTAAATCGGTCTGTGAATAACGGCTACATAGCGTCCTCTGAGAATGTCTCAATGATTGAAATGAGAGTTTATATTACATAACCATGTATTCCTTGAACCGAAGTTTTCGAACTTTGTTGATCAAGAGAAATCGGGAGGATTGTGGAATTGGATTGCCAAGTCCGCGAACTGTCGGAAGTTCTCGACCGAGAATTTCTGCAGGGATTTTCTGAAACTTGTTTGTGTGCTAAGTCCGGGAACTCAGCCCGCGAACCCAGTCCGCGAACTGGCGGAAGTTCTCTTTCCGAGAATTTCTGCTGAGTTTGGAAAACTCAACCGATTAACTTAAGTCCGCGAACTTGTTTGTGAACTTAAGAGGTTATGATATAAAGATGTGCTCTGAACATGAAATATTAAATTACTAAGGAATGTTTTATGCAAACCGTCGTTATAATGTTCATGAGCCGATTCAATCGAATCGAATCATCTTTGTTTCAATTGTGTCTTGTGTAGTTACATAAGATCTCATAGCAATTAAACAACTCTTTAACTATTTCATTTGAGTCAATTGAACTAGTTATGGTGAAGAAGAACAAGGTTAATATGAAATTCTCATATGGTTAACCTTTTGGGTTACTATGTTGAACCAACATACACATACACGTTTAGGCATGGTTTTCACGAACCCAGTCAACGTCTACCCAAGTGTGTGTGACAAGCTAAGTTTTCGATATAACGGTTGAGAAATATTAGCTTGAATCTAAGTCAGGTTTTCATCTAACGGTGAATAAGAATTGCTTTGTAACTAAGGTAAAACCCTGATTTAAAGGCTATATAAAGGAGACATCTAGCATTGTGCAAAACTAATCCCCATACGTCTGTGTGCTACTATTGCGCCCGCTAGAGTCGATCTCCATTAACCTTTGATTTTCTTCTCTAAAATCAGGTTAAAGACTTAAAGATTTCATTGGGATTGTGAAGCCATACCGATACTACTTTATCGTAGTTATGTGATCTGATCTTGCATCTTCTATCGTACGAGTACAATCGATTGATTGGCTTGAGATCGTGAGAGTTCTCCGATAGGCAAGATAAAGAAGTCACAAACATCTTCGTCTCATTGTTTGTGATTCCTCGATAATCCGCTTGTGTAGTCAGGAAGGATTGTAGAGAGGTGATTGATTAATCTAGGCTGTTCTTCGGGAATATAAGACCGGATTATCAATTGGTTCCTGTTCACCTTGATTTATTATCAAAAGAGGAACAAAACATAGGGTTTATCTGTAGGAGACAGATTTATCCTTTTATAGACTTTTCTGTGTGAGACAGATCTGTTTATTACCAAGTCTGTGATTTTGGGTTACAACAACTCTTGGTTGTGGGTGAGATCAGCTAAGAGAATCAAGTGCGCAGTATCCTGCTGGGATCAGAGGCGTAGGAGTACAACTGTACCTTGGATCGATGGGAGACTGATTGGGGTTCAACTATAGTCCAGTCCGAAGTTAGTTTGCAGTAGGCTAGTTTCTGTAGCGGCTTAATACAGTGTGTATTCAATCTGGAATAGGTCCCGGGGTTTTTCTGCATTTGCGGTTTCCTCGTTAACAAAATTTCTGGTGTCTGTGTTATTTCTTTTCCGCATTATATTTTATATAATTGAAATAATACAGGTTGTGCGTTCGTGATCATCAATTGAAAATCCAACCTTTGGTTGTTGATTGATATTGATTGATCCTTGGACATTGGTCTTTGGTACCGTCCAAGTATTCCTTGTATTTGATAAAGACTCGCTATTGTTTTTAGCTTGAGTAAAAATCAAATCAAGAGAGAGATATTAACTCCTTGAGATACTTTTATCTAGATTTAGTCTGACTGTCTAGTTGATTCTCTAGCAAAGTATTTCGGAGTTAGTCCATACACATTGCTAAGAGAAATACTGGGTGGTGTTGTTAGACCCCCGCTTTTTCAACTACCACACCAAATACCCGTATATTTGCCAAAGAACTAAGTTCTACCTGGATTGTGTAAGAAAAATATGATATTTATTTGAAATTAATAAAAGTAAAGCATGGTTCGATTTCATCGTGCTCTACTTCTGGAGCAACTATTTATGGATTATATCATCATTGTGCATGCATGATCCTTCTATTGACTCATGTGCATTCTCATAATCCATCAGGATTTCATTGTTCTCTAGAATCATTTAAAACTTCAGATCGTACTCCAGTATTGATTCATGGACATTGTTAGAGCATAGATCGGTCGACCTCGCATGCGTTGCTATATCAAGCATGTTTGTCAATGTTAGTGATCAAAACTATGAGTCTTGATTTCTAGTCTATTATAGCTAAGTCTCAGACTAGGATAGAAAAGTGTAGTTGAGCTCAAGGACTTCATGGAGATTCATGATACAACGATGAAGATCTACTCAAGGAACCGAGGAACTTCATCAACAAAAAGGTATGTGGAGACTTGAACTTATCTATCGTTCAAAAGTCTATCTATTCTATCTCAAACTTCTTATGCTATATAGACTGGATCATACACATTTGACATTTCGAGCTGAGTATTCACTACTTATCTTTTTCTCGAAATCGTGTGTTGGTAAAGCGTTTCGCTTTGATCAAGTTAATCTTCACCTAGTGACGAAAGTCATGAAAAGTTTCAATTACTTTGAGAATTGCTCTGACGTGAAACGGTCTGTGAATAACGGTTATATAACGTACTTTGAGAATGTCTCAATGATTGGAATGAGAGTTTAGATTACATAACCATGTATTCTTTAATCCGAAGTTTTCGAACTTTGTTGATTGAGAGAAACCGGAGGAATTGGCTTTGCCAAGTCCGCGAACCCAGTTTGCGAACTCAGTCCGCGAACTATCAGAAGTTCTTGTACAGAGAATTTCTGCTGGGATTCCAAATTCGTTCGTGAAGTTCAAGTCCGCGAACTCAGTCAGCGAACCTAGTCCGCGAACTAGTGGAAGTCTCTTTGCCGAGATTTTCTGCTGAGTTTGGAAAAATCTGTCGGTTTCCTTAAGTCCGCGAACTTGTTTGTGAGCTTAAGTGGTTATGATCTAAAGATGTGCTCTGAACATGAAACTTAAATTACTAAGGAATGCTTTATGCAAACCGTGGCTATAAAGTTCATGAGCCGATTCAATCGAATCGAATCATCTTTGTTTCAATTGTGTCTTGTGTAGTTACATAAGATCTCATAGAAATTGAACAACTCTCTAACTAGTTCATTTGAGTCAATTGAACTAGTTATAGTGAAGAAGAACTAGGTTAATATGAATTGATCATATGGTTAACCTTTTGGGTTACTATGTTGAACCAACATACACATACACGTTTGGGCATGGTTTTCACAAACCCAGTAAACGTCTACCCAAGTGTGTGTGACAAAATAAGTTTTCGATCTAACGGTTGAGAAATATTAGCTTGAATCTAAATTAGGTTTTCATCTAACGGTGAATATGGATTGCTTTGTAAATAAGGAAAAACCCTAATTTGAAGGCTATATAAAGGAGACATCTAGCATTGTGAAAAACTAATCCCCACACGTCTGTGTGATACTAGTGCGCTCGCTAGAGTCGATTATCCTTTAACCTTTGGTTTTCTTCTTTAAAACCAGGTTAACGGCTTAAAGACTTCATTGGGATTGTGAAGCCAGACCGATACTACTTTTATCGTAGTTGTGTGATCTGATCTTGCATCTTCATTCGTACGAGTACAATATATTGACTGGCTTGAGATCGTGAGAGTTCTCCGATAGGCAAGATAAAGAAGTCACAAACATCTTCGTCTCACTATTTGTGATTCCTCGACAAACCGCTTGTGTAGTCAAGAAGGATTGTAGAGAGGTTATTGATTAATCTAGGATGTTCTTCGGGAATATAAGACCGGATTATCAATTGGTTCCTGTTCACCTTGATTTTATATCTTAAGACGGAACAAAAACCTAGGGTTTTTCTGTGGGAGACATATTTATCCTTTGATAGACTTTTCTGTGTGAGACAGATTTGTTTATTATCAAGTCTGCGATTTTGGGTTGCAACAACTCTTAGTTGTGGGTGAGATCAGCTAATGGAATCAAGTTCGCAGTATCATGCTGGGATCAGAGGCGTAGGAGTACAACTGTACCTTGAATCGGTGGGAGACTGATTGGGCTTCAACTATAGTCCAGTCTGAAGTTAGCTTGTAGTAGGCTAGTGTCTGTAGCGTCTTAATACAGTGTTTATTCAATCTGGACTAGGTCCCGGGGTTTTTCTGCATTTGCGGTTTCCTCGTTAACAAAACTTCTGGTGTCTGTGTTATTTCTCTTCCGCATTATATTTTTTTTATAATTGAAATAATACAGGTTGTGCGTTAAAGATCATCAATTGGAAATCTAACCTTTGGTTGTTGATTGATATTGATTGATCCTTGGACATTGGTCTTTGGTACCGAGTTCTTTGATAAAGACTTGTAGATTTCCATTTGCTTGAGTAAAGGTCAAATCGAGAGATTGAGATATAAACTCTTTGATATATCTTTTTATTGATTGAGTCTAACTGTCTAGTTGATTCTCATAAAAAGTATATTGGAGTTTGTCCATACAGATTGCTAAGAAAAATATTGGGTGGTGTTGTTAGACCCCCGCTTTTTGAATTGGTATCAGAGCAGGCAAACATGTTTAAGACCTCATCATTCTGTGTTTGTAGCGATCTGACTCTATGGACAGAGGTGCTATCTCTATTAACGTACCACCAGTCTTTGATGGCTCATACTATTCAGCATGGAAAGTTACAATGTGTGCTTATCTTCAAGCATGTGATTTTCAGACCTGGGTATGTATTGTTAAAGGCTATAATCCTCCGGTTAATACAAAAGACGATGTATCTATACCAAAGGAGGTTGGTAGTTATAGTCCTGAAGAATCTCTTGCTGCAATGCAAAACTTTTTTGGATTAAATGCTATCAGACAAGCTGTTACCCCAGATCTTCAGTACTATGTGGCTACTTGCACTAAGTCTAAAGAAGCTTGGGATATCTTAGAAACCGTATTTGAAGAAAAGAGATACGTTTCTAAGAAACATGCCATCAATGGAGGAAACAACCTCAACACTCCTTCCACGAATACCTCCTGTGGATAGGTGACAATTCATGATCCAAATTCTGTTCAAACCTTTTCTTTCAACGTTGTTTCCGAAACCAGTAAATCCTCTAACTTATCTTGGGCTGATGAGTGTTGTTCATCTGGTTATCGGTTCAATAAACCGTTGTTAACAGAAAGGATCAAGGATTTTATAAAGAGGAGCGTTAGATGTGATAAACATCCCATGTCAGCTACTGCTTCTAAAGATTCTATGGAAGATAAATCTCTTTGTGTCGACGTCTTGAATACGTCTGTTGGATGTGAATCTACAGCTCTCGCGGCAGAAACCTCCATACACTCAAAATCTGATTCAGAAATTGAGTCTGAAACAGAGATTTTCGATTTCTTGAACAAAGAGGTCCTTCAAGAAAATCTTCAATTAAAATCTTTATTGAAGAAACTGGAATCTTTAATCCAAGTGAAAGATCTTAAGATAGATTTTCTTAATGATCAACTCACCAGGATCATTTTTCTAAAGGAAAAAGAGATTAATACTCTCAAAGATGATCTTCAACGATTATCTGGAAGTTCTGATAAAATCTCAACAATGTTATTTGGTCAGAAATCCTTTGAAAACACTAATGGTTTAGGATTTAAGAGAAATACTGCAGGTATCGTCAACTATGTTTCTAAGTGTCATGGGAAAACAAAAGCTGACAGTTGCGATAAACAGAAGGCACTTCAACAAGACAAAGTATCGTCAGTTTGTTCGTTTTGTGGAAATGCAAATCATGTTCAAAACACGTGTTGGAGGTTCAAGAAGAGGAACAAAAGAATTTCTAAACTACGAGAGAACATGCAAAAGTTGAATCTGGATAATCAAATGTCGTGCAAAACCGATGCTTCCAGAATCATAAGGAGGAGGAAACTTGTTTATACAACAAGCCTTGACAAGCAAGGGGAGCATCTGGCTCACTTTGTCTTTGGTTGAGCTCGGAGACGCCTGCATCCTCATTCTTAGCTTGAGAGGCTGAGGCTCTGCATCTTGTGGCTCAAGTATGTATCTATGTTTGTTAAGAAAATATCCTGCTAACATATTGATTGTGGATCCTTAAACTGTGGAAGACTATGTCAAGGATTAGGGTTTGACACTTATAAATCTTCTTATCTTCTTCTTTCTTCTCATACGTTTTCATGGCTCCTGTAACTAGAGGCGCTTCCAAAAGTAATGGAGTAGAAGCAGTCAACGTATATCTGTGCAAAGGAATTACTTCCTCAAGGATGATAAAGAAGAAGTCTACAATCAATAGAAAAATTTCTTCCTCTAACTGTCTCTTTTCTGTTTGTCGTGCTGATAATCATTTTAGAGAAATGGTGAAAGACTTCATCTGAAGATTTAGAGATATTGAATGATCCCATAATCAATGGGTTTTTCAATAACAAGAAGTAGTTCCCTGTAGATGCCCTGAGAAAGATCTACAATACCTAGTAAGTCCTCTTTTTGAAGGAAGAATAACTAGCGTTTTGAATAGCGAAGATTGTGACTACACATAGCTATTTTTGTTTTCATCTTCTTATGTTATTTTTTAGGTTTATTGGTTATTAAATTCTAAAAATATTTGGAGGATGATGTTTATTGCAGTATTTTAATGGTTTGTGATATTGCAATATTTTTATGGGATATGTATTGTTTACGTCCGTGAACTTGAAGGTCCCATATGGCAGTCAAAAGTAAAGTCGTTCATGAATCGGTATTCGTATTAATGAAAGGACGAATGGACTTTTGGCATATACAAAAGTTATGCCTATGCAATCATGTATTTGATGGAAAATAGGATGAAATCTTTTGTTTGACAAGGATAAAGTCTATTATGTCGTTATGCAAATAAATATGGAAAATAGAATAGATCCTTCTATGTTATCCACGATATTGATCTTCATTGATCCATTTTGTTATGTTTTACCGTGAAGGCTCCATTGTGTATCTTCTGTTGAGCACCTTACAACTATGTCGATTAATATTGGGATTGTTGGTTGTTCCATGAGATGTTATATGTTGAGCATTCTTGAACTAAATTAATCATCTTGATTGGTTATTTAGTTATTTGCTCCGAAAGTCTTCTTTTGTCGAGCAAAATCTTTTGACAATTAAATTGATTGCTTCTGTGATTAGTTTTGTTGTGTATTCCAATTATATTAATTATAGGTTCTCTTGTAATTAATCTAGTTGAGTTTTTCATATATTCCACATGTTCTTGTGTTGAGTATATGAACGACTATACTAATCATGTTCTATTGGTTGATGTAGTCGTATATTCCGTAAGGTTTTCCTTATGTTGAGTATTTGGACGATTAAGGTAGTCATCTCCGTGTGGTTATCTTAGTCGTAGCTCCGTGAGTTTTCTTCTGTTGAGCACAATCAATTAAATTGATCACTTTTGTGGTTTGATTTAGTTGTGTATTCCAATTAAATTAATCATAGGTTTACTTGTGATTAATTTGATTGAGTTTTGGATATAGAAAATCATTTCCATGGTTTTTGGTGTCCAATTAAAAAAAATCCTTCTTTTCTTTCGAAATTAAGGTCGCTCTTGTTGTTCTTTCGGGAATGACATCAAATGGGGGAGAGTTCTTTTGAAATTGTGCTTAATGGTAATATCTTGCGGGGTGTGCGGCTGTGGAATTTTATAGGGGTTATCTTGTATCTTAAAACTCCTTGATGAATGCATTTAGCTTCGGCTTTATGATTGCATCTAAATTAAGTTGGTATAAATTTTTTCTTTTAGTCTATGAAATATCTCTTGTGGAAATTTCATTATGATCCTGTTCTTTTACCTTTGCCAATTTTATTGACAAAAAGGGGGAGAAATAATGTAGTTCACATTACAAATACATATGGTTTTCAAATCATTGTGCAAGGGGGAATGGTTTCCATGATCGAGATGGATTATTTACTAAGGGGGAGTGATACATATCACCATAGTATTGTTGTTAAAGGCGTGATGCAATTGGACTTTGATGTTACATAATGATACTATGACACTTTATAATGATGATCGAGAATCTCGATTTTTCTCATTGTTATAGCTACGGATCTTCAACAACAGTGGTGCTAAACTTACAACTTTTGAGATCATTAGAGTACTTGGAAGGACGAAGATTTCAAGGAACGTTGAAGATTAGACTATGGAATAGGAGCCACTAAAGTTTATCTTTTTTGTATTCCATATGTATTAATAGTTTTGTCACTAAAATTGACAAAGGGGGATATTGTTAGAGCATAGCTCGGTCGACCTCGCATGCGTTTCTATATCAAGCATGTTTGTCAATGTTAGTGATCAAAACTATAAGTCTTGATTTCTAGTCTATTATAACTAAGTCTCGGACTAGGATAAAAAAGTGTAGTTGAGCTCAAGGACTTCATGGCGATTCATCATACAACGACGAAGATCTACTCAAGGAACCGTGGAACTTCATCAACAAAAAGGTATGTGGAGACTTGAACTTATCTATCACTCAAAAGTCTATCTATTCTATCTCTTACTTCTTATGAGACAAAAAGTCGTATGCTATATAGACCGGATCATACACATTTGACATTTCGAGATGAGTATTCACTACTTATCTTTTTCTCAAAATCGTGTGTTGGTAAAGCGTTTCGCTTTGATCAAGTTTATCTTCACCTAGTGACAAAAGTCATGAAAAGTTTCAATTACTTTGAGAATTGCTCTGACGTGAAACGGTCTGTGAATAACGGTTATATAACGTCCTCTGAGAATGTCTCAATGATTGGAATGAGAGTTTAGATTACATAACCATGTATTCCTTAATCCGAAGTTTTCGAACTTTGTTGATTGGGAGAAACCGGAGGAATTGGCTTTGCCAAGTCCGCGAATCTAGTTGCGAACTCAGTCCGCGAACCCAGTTTGCGAACTCAGTCCACGAACTGTCGGAAGTTCTTGTACCGAGAATTTCTGCTGGGGTTCCAAATTCGTTCGTGAAGTTCAAGTCCGCGAACTGGCGGAAGTCTCTTTGCCGATATTTTTTGCCGAGTTTGGAAAACTCTGCCGGTTGCCTTAAGTCCGCGAACTTGTTTGTGAGATTAAGTGGTTATGATCTAAAGATGTGCTCTGAACATGAAACTTAAATTACTAAGGAATGCTTTATGCAAACCGTGGCTATAAAGTACATGAGCCGATTCAATCGAATCGAATCATCTTTGTTTCATTTGTGTCTTGTGTAGTTACATAAGATCTCATATCAATTGAACAACTCTCTGACTAGTTCATTTGAGTCAATTGAACTAGTTATGGTGAAGAAGAACTAGGTTAATATGAATTGCTCATATGGTTAACATTTTGGGTTACTATGTTAAACCAACATACACGTACACGTTTGGGCATGGTTTTCATAAACCTAGTAAACGTCTACCCAAGTGTGTGTGACAAGCTAAGTTTTCTATCTAACGGTTGAGAAATATTAGCTTGAATCTAAATCAGGTTTTCATCTAACGGTGAATGTGGATTGCTTTGTAACTAAGGAAAAATCCTGATTTGAAGGCTATATAAAGGAGACATCTAGCATTGTGCAAAACTAATTCCCACAAGTATGTGTGATACTAGTGCGCTCGATAGAGTCGATTCTCCTTTAACCTTTGGTTTTCTTCTCTAAAACCAGGTTAACGACTTAAAGACTTCATTGGTATTGTGAAGCCAGACCGATACTACTTTTATCGTAGTTGTATGATCTGATCTTGCATCTTCTATCGTACGAGTACTATCTATTGATTGGCTTGATATCGTGAGAGTTCTCCGATAGGCAAGATAAAGAAGTCACAAACATCTTCGTCTCACTGTTTGTGATTCCTCGACAAACCGCTTGTGTAGTCAAGAAGGATTGTTGAGAGGTGATTGATTAATCTAGACTGTTCTTTGGAAATATAAGACCGGATTATCAATTGGTTCATGTTCACCTTGATTTTATATCTTAAGACGGAACAAAAACCTAGGGTTTTTCTGTGGGAGACAGATTTATCCTTTGATAGACTTTTCTGTGTGAGACAGATTTGTTTATTGTCAGGTCTACGCTTTTGGGTTGCAGCAACTCTTAGTTGTGGGTGAGATCGGCTAAGGAAATCAAGTGCGCAGTATCCTGCTGGGATCAGAGGCGTATGAGTACAACTGTACCTTGAATTGGTGGGAGAATGATTAGGGTTCAACTACAGTCCAGTCCGAAGTTAGCTTGTAGTAGGCTAGTGTCTATAGCGGCTTAATATAGTGTGTATTCAATCTGGACTAGGTCCCTGGGTTTTTATGCATTTGCGGTTTCCTCGTTAACAAAACTTCTGGTGTCTGTGTTATTTCTTTTCCGCATTATATTTTTTATATAATTGAAATAATACAGGTTGTGCGTTAAAGATCATCAATTGGAAATCTAACCTTTGGTTGTTGATTGATATTGATTGATCCTTGGACATTGGTCTTTGGTACCGTCCAAGTTATCTCTCTTTGATAAAGACTCGCAGAGTTCCATTTGCTTGAGTAAAGATGAAATCGAGAGATTGAGATATAAACTCTTTGACATATGTTTTTATTAATTGAGTCTAACTGTCTAGTTGATTCTCATAAAAAGTATATTGGAGTTTGTCCATACAAATTGCTAAGCGAAATATTGGGTGGTGTTGTTAGACCCCCGCTTTTTCAGAAATAGTCAGAGACAATCTTATGAGATGATTTCTGATGATATAAATAAGTTGTGCCTTACTCACCTACTTCCTTTCTAGGTGAGGATTGATCGAACCAAGTGGTCTCTCCAACTTCCTTTATGGAGCCACGGCCTCAACCACACTTCCACTGAGTGTAGTTGGAACACCTTAGTCTATGGTGTATATCCCGTATTGAGGATTTGTAACTTCGCATGTAGGTTTGCAGCTGGTATGTGTGATCTCATCACTTTAGCAACATCAGTGTACATTCTGAAAATCGAATATTCTTTATCACTGCACATTTACATTTGTGGAATACAAAAACTAATATGAGAAACAGTGGGAACACACCACGACAATTCTTGTCATTCCATTAGAAAATACTTTTTCTTATCTCCCCCTAACGACGGGAAGACTTTCTCATTAAAGTGATAACCCGCAAATCTAACGGTAAGAGATATCCTGCCAAAAGTTTTAAAATGCGGATAATTGTTTGGAACTCATTTCTAACGTAACTACTTAACAGTTTTGAAGACCCATCATAGTACGATGTGGAGTCGTAATGGCACATATTTAGTGCAACCAAAAATGCGTAAGAACACGAATGTCAGGCTTAAATCCAATTACCAACTGGTACGCAGAAAAGGTTGACTAATATTGGGTTCTAGAAACGAATTAAGTAAGATGCGTGTAATATTGCATATCCCCAAAGCAATAAAAGATAGGTTGGTACGCATAACCTATTCCTTAGGCACCATCTGTAACCTTTGATGGTAGCTTCTGCGAGACCATTGGGTATAAGATGCTCTATATTGATCCTATTAAACATGCAATATTCATCAAGTCCTTTTGATGTAAATTCTCTAGCATTAATAAGGGTGGTGAGCCTTTGCAACTTGTATTGTGTAATATGTGCTAGGAGTGTTTAAACGCAAATTTAATGTCAAAACATTCACTAGAGCCATAAGTCACTTTAATGGTCCGCATTCTGCATGAATATTTTTCTAAATTTCACCTTGTTATCTTCGTAATATGGATTGTTTACCATTTTCATCTTAGGATGGTGTCGATCCTGTTTTACTGAAGACTTTGTAAAATGAGTGATATTCTCTCCTACTTAAAAGCATAATGGGAGGGAGGAGGGGGTTGTGCATCTAGTACTTTAGAAAATACTTATTGAGAGATATGTCGTTACTTCGCATTCTGTCAATCTTTTTCCCGTTGTCTTGTCCACTAAAACACAACGATGTACGTATGAGTCCTTTCAAAACGAAACATCATGTCACAACCAAAGTGCCTTTATGGTTATGTCAAAGTCTGTATGAGTCAATTTCCAACATTTCATTGTCGGAGTCAATATGGATTCAATAATCCAAATTAATACTATAGTGATTTACATTTCACTAAATTGACTCATTAGTCTCTCTAAAGTATGTTTCCTTCCAAATACATTAGTGACTATAAAAGATGCAATCAATTACATTATCATCATAGTCAGGTTCCACATGATATCCATTTGCATGGGTTTCTTTGGAATTTAACAAGGTGTGATTATTTCTCGGTACATATAGAGATTTTGTGACATCTTTGTTCTATTTTGAAAACAAATTTTTGAGAAATGTTGTGCTCGATGATCCAATCCTCATAGTCACATTGTAAGGAAATAGTTCAACAACTAGTTTAAATTCCTTAAGCTAGTGGAAGAAAAACAACTATGAGTTAGACATTTGGGTCTTGAGACTTTAATAAGTGGTGTGGCCTTATTACGTAATAAAAGTGGGGTTCAACTCAAGTACTTTAGACTGAATATATATTATGTTTCACCCAATATATCTCAAGTGCTTTAGAGAATTTATGTCTCGTTTTTCATTCCATAAGTGCAGATATTGGATCTAGTTCAACTGAATAAGATAGTCAATTGGCTCGGTAAAGTTCTTGTTGCCATTAAAGTTGATGTGAAAATTGGTTGCTACTATGATACACACATTACATTGTATATATCAACATCTATGACCAGGTCCATTTCCAACTCTTTCATTTATGATGGGAGCTAGAATTACATCTTAGCTTCATCCCATATTCAGCTGATACCTGTACTTTGGTGTCATTACTACTGGGAAAAAATACATATTTGTGTCATGATATATATGTCCCTTTTCACATGCTTTATATGATTCATTACGTCTAATCCTTATTACTTCGGGGTTCTTTCCATTTTCAATTTTGCTACATTTAGCTTAATTTGAGAAATTTCTTTATCTCAATAGGCCAAGAGAATCTCATTACACATGTCAACCACTTACTTTAGGTTGAGTAGATTACTAAAGGTAATTCTCTTGTTTTCACACTTCAACATATACTATTTAGTATCATGTATGAAGTAGAGAAATGGAAATTTTCTGACTCAAATAAATAAAAAAAATTGTGAGTTCTTCCACAATTTTTTTTTGGAATACATGTGATTTTATTTGCAATGTATCTTTTGAAACTACCGACTCTTTAATAGTCGAGCCAGTGGATTGCATCCCACATAACATTTCAAATTTGGGAAGAAAATATCAAGTACACAATAATGGTGCTCAAGTACTTCTAAACCCCAAATAAATACATTGGAATTGAGTTGGTACAACCAATTAAACAAAAGACATCATTTAACTAAAGCCAATATCATAATCAAGAGAATAAAATAACCTTAAGACCAAAATTCTTAATGATCGAGATCAATAATCATAATTTGAATTGACCATTTATATGATATGGACTTATCTTTAAAAAATAAAAATAAAGAACTAGGCATGTTCTTAAAAAAAAAGAATAAACGCGATAAGTATTCAATGTTAAAGCCCACATTAACATTAACATTGGTTACATACCTCGTGGTTTGGTTCTCGCTGCACATAGACGAGACCAGAACAGACTTCATCGCGCGTGGCCCAAAAATGGAACAGGAGACGGGATATTAGAAGAAACAAAACAAGCCTGGACCGGGTGGACCGAACCGGAGTATCTTTCTTCCACGGATTTCCTTTCGCTTTCCTGAACTTTTCCATTTCCATTGGATACCAGCCGCCGCACAGACCACACAAACAAATAATTCATAAATTAAAAAGCATGATCACTCTGTTGATTGATTATGCTACAGATGGACAAACAGATAGATTGGTTGATCACACGGTGCGATCAAAATCATTTTTCACCATGGATTTAATATATCCAAATACAAAGATACTGTGAAATCAGTTTTCACCATGGATCCGTTATATTGAATATGTCAAAATCAAAACAAAAAAAATGGGAAAAAATAGAAAGAAATAGATCAACTTAGCTGATTTGATTCCAGTGATTTCAACATTAGCTTAAGGGTAACGATAATTGCAGACCTGCTTTATTCCATATCATCCATGTAGAAAAAAAAATCGCGCGACTCAATCTAGCTCTGCGGTAGTTTCGTGCATGATAACGTGTTTTAGGAGAATTATGGATGAAACGGGGAAAGATAAGAAGAAGGAGAAGAACAATATTATTAGGAGAGTAGTATAGAATCATTACATAGTTTCCCTTATATACAACCCTAGGAATCTAGTTGGACCGCACATCCATGGGTCGTAGGCCCTGTAACACAAATTAATTCTTTGGTGGATTTCCACCACTGTTACACCCCTCTTACACCACCACTTTATCATCTCCCATTCCACCTCTTCACATCCTTAACTTCTTGGTAACCCCCACATTTAGTGTAATAACTCTCCACTTTTAGTGTAATAACTTAGGTTTAATACCTTAGTTATGAGAATACATTCCATTACTTCCTAATGTTAATGCTATTTTTATTATCCTCTCTTGTATTAGACTATAAATCGAGGTTCATTCCTTTGTAATGGATACCAATATCTAGTAATGAGAAATTCTCTCTTCTTCTCTCTATATTTCTTTTGTACAATATCGAGGTTCATCTTTTGATTTAGTTTATAACACGTTATCAGCACGTAGATTCTACTATAGTGAGCTATGAAGATTAGAAGTTATATGTGACTTTTGGTTTATAATTTTTATAAACTAGATTACTGCAGCAGCAGTGCGGGGACAGTCGAAGTTTGGAAGCAACTCCCAGGAACTGTATGGGCTGATTTGTTGTGACAGTTTTGTAACAATTTTGCAACAATTTTTGTAACAGTCATTTCATAACAATTATAAGTGTCATATTTATATGATACTTATAATGTAACAATTTTGTAACATTTTTTTGTAACAAGTTTTCATTAGCAACAACAGCTTTAGATCCGATGGCCGAATTTTATTGGTAATCAACGGTCAAGATCAAAATTAAAAGTATAGGTGACGGGTTTTTTTACCATTTTCACGCCGGAAATACCGTCATTGGGTTTGACTTCCGATCGTTTCGACTGCGCCTAATCGTAGTGGTGGTTGATGACCATCTTATTGTCGATCCAATTTCGTGGAAAGAAAACTAACGCGCGTTCAATTTTTGCGATTAAAAATCTAAAAAAAGCGTTACAAACGGACTACATTTTGGCTCCACTATTGAACACTAAGGGGACTTCTTTCGGTCGTCCCAACTAGATGCATCTCCTAATATGATCAATTGGAAAGAAAATGGCAATATCCATGATGATCGATTTTTTTTCTAGTAAGTATTATTAGTACATAATTTCTATGAAGTTAATCAATTTTATTTTATTATTATTTTTAAGTAAAAAAACATTTTACTTGATCATAAAATTCATATTTGAACAAAATATTTTGAAAACCATTTGGTGATGGTATGACATTGACATAAACTGGAATTTATGTGTATCTTTTGATGTCAAACCAAGGTTTTTAAACTCGTACGATTCACGAGTTGAGTCAGAAATTTACATTTCGAGTTGAAGCGCTTGTGTGAAGCGTTTGACCTCAGAATCGGACAAGTCAACCTTGGTGCTTCAAAGTTCAGTCAAACCAAATCTGTTCTCGTTTTCTTTTTTCAGCAAAAATAATGTTGATAGGAGTCGAACCTGAGACCTTTGATTCAAATAGACAGCATCCCAACCAAACACTGAGCCGTCATTCTTTTTGTGTTTGGTAACGCATTTGCTTGTTATTTATAAATGTTTTTTAAAATATATGTAATTTTTGTTCAACTTTTCACCTAGTTCATTATTTTGTATAGGAAAATATATGATTCAAAAATGGACCATGAATCTACGACTCACGATTTAATATATGATTCGATTCACAAATTTTCAAAAACGATTCATGATTCGATTCGCGATTTAAAAACTCTGATGTCAACTTTGATCATATTGGCTTTTAATGGTCACAAACGATAAAGTCGTTTGATCTGAAATAAAGGGTATAAATTATTAATAACAAAGTCTTGTTACCCCTTGTTGTGATTGCATTAAAGTCTGCTTTCCGGTAATTTGGATTTCCAAAAAAATTTCATGATCAACTTTACGAAGTTCTGAAAAAATGCATATTGGTGAAGCATCCATTTATTTTTGGATCAATAAAATTCACATAAATTGAGAATATATGCTTTACTTTAATTTGGTCATACGATCTTATTAATTAATAACCAAAAATTGGAAATATATGCTTTACTTTAATTTGGTCATACGATCTTATTAATTAATAACCAAAATTTCGTTTTTTTTTCAAATGCAATGTTGAGAAAGGATTTCTTTTGAATTACTAAATCTCCTATAATATTCGATCTCCACCATTCCTTATGAGGTGTAGAATAAATTTTCCCCGGTCGGTCCTTAAAGTGACTGTAAAAAGCGTTACCGGTCTCTATCAACGGTTCCCGAAGTAACCTGGTACTGATATGGAGTAAACTCTTATCATAAGAATGTGTCCATGAGCACACATTTATATTAATATTTCATCAATCCTGAAAATGACGAAATATGGAGAGAAGAAACTCATAATAATAATATCGACGTCAATGTAAATGTTGCCTCGTTAAAAATCTCGTCAGAAAAATCACGTGGGACAAAACCTGATCAAAGGAAAAGAATACAACGGACGTCGCCGTATGATGATGCTGGACATGCATATGTTGCCACATTAAAACCTTGACAAAGAAAGTCCATCAGAACAAAACCTTGGCGAAGGGTGTAATATCCGTCTCAATTTCAAGGATATTTTTTGTCTTTTACCAAAAGGATATTTTGTAATTTAATTAAAAAGGGTATTTTGGTATTTTGGTTGATTTGAATTTTCTTTTGACAAACACCGTATACTTGTGGAAATAGTTTTTCTTGATAATTAATAATATTTGACCTAATTAGAGATATAGTAATTATTTATATTTATGGATACTTGGCTTAATTAGGCATGGTGACCATTAATTAAGGAATTGCTTATGTCATTCTTTAGCAAACGCATGACACTGGAGAGGTGAAGCGGCATATACATATATTAAGTGTCATTTATTTTAGTTATTAGTAATAATATAATTAAAAATCATTATTTTTGGTAATTCATTAAGCTCATTAGGTTGATTAGAGGAATCATCACTGTTAGTTGTCACGTGAGGCAAAGAGTGGGTAGTGCAAAAATGGAATCAAAATGTATATTTTGTTAATGAACTAGCCCTTAACCCGTGTTGTAACGGCATGGGTCTTGATGTTGGTTCACTTTTAATATCGTATAAAATGTATCCCGAATACTTATCAACTCCTTCTGGTCCGATGTATGTTAAATCTGGTTTGGTCATGGATATCGTAAGGATATATCCTGTTTTGTTTTCTCTGTTCTATCAGGTAAACAACTAATGTTGTTAACACACTTCATTAAATCAGAAATGCTTTCTAAAATTATACGCGTTGTCGCCATATAAAATTCAGAAAAATATATACTACGAATAATTTTACAAATAATTTTAAAGGAAGTTTGTATGAGTTTAATATCTTAAATTAAGAAAATGAGTTCACCTCCGTGATTTTCTATTTTCTTCCCCCATTTCCGATTTTAAAAATCTGTACATGATCTGTACTTTCTCGGACATTTTATTTACTTATTGGAATATATGTTATTGAAATTTTACTTATGGAAATATATCTCTTGATTTGTAATACCATATATATACTTCTATGTTGCGAAGTCTCTTTGGAAGATAAGTGGATATGGTGACCTCCAGAATCATCATCCTCCTTGGAAGCCGTTTGCCGTAACCATTGCATGGATTTTTATGGTCGAGGAGTATGGGCTTAATCACAATATGTATTTTTTTGGAGAGATTTCAAAACCGACTAATATGTAATTGGGGAGGAAAGATCGAAGTCCCCTTATTGTCATGCATCTTTCAATGATCGAGTACATCTTTTTTTGTTCATGAGATGATTTGTAAGACCATATACCTATTGGTGTAGTCTAGATTCTTTTAATTTATACTACCTCTAGTATTTTTGTACACTCAGAAAGAACAAATTATAAATAACCTGATCTACCAGCATTCGTGATGGTCAACGTAATGACAGTGTTTTATTTTTCAATCTTTACCGCATATCAATCCGGAGAATGGATATCAATAAGAAGAGTAGAACATGAATGGTACCGATCCGGAGAATTGCTATTCAAGAAAGCAGAAAAATTGTTGAGTAAAACACATAAGTCGGGGTGCATTAGCCGAAACCATAACATTTGCTGGTGTCTTTGACTATATTTTTTTTGATAAAAGTGCAATCTTATTGATTTAATCTTTTTCAAAAGTGAAATCATATGCTTAGGAAATTGAAATACGTTAGCTTGGTGATGTCAGAAAATTTTCTTCAAAACCACTATGGATCAGATCAAGATTGGGAACATAAATTAGATTATCATATCAACATGGTTACACAAGGGATAAATCAGATCCACCAATGCCACTGTAGATCATGACCGAAGGGACAAATACTGAAATACAAAAAAAAAAAAAAAAAAAAAAAAAAAAAGGAAATTACACGTCAACAAAATGCAGTAAGGGAAACACAATAGAATAAAATGCAGAAAGGGAAACACATCAAAAAGAAAAAAATGCACACATACAAAGAAACATGATATACTATTCCCGGGTATTATATTATTTGGTGCAAGGCTTCGTAATGTTTAATCTTCTGCAATGGTAGATGCCGAGAAACCTTCGGGCATCTTCTGAAAGCAGGGTTTCTTGTGAGGTGGATCTTTATCGGCCATAGTCTCATCTTCAGCACAGACGATTCTGGTATTCTGGGCAGATATGATAGGATTTGGTGCTGCAGGGAGCGAAGGCAGCTTTGCTACAATGAAGCTTGGGGTATCAAGATTTCTAGGATAGAAGATTTTGGGTACCTGTACAAAACGATTGAGCACCCACGATGACTCATCCATCTCCCTAAAATCTAACGCACACATGCAAAAAATGGGTGTGTTCTGGATAACCATGGCAATTAATTTATCTTTCCCCAAGATAAATCTGGACCACCACTAACATAGGCAAAGTTAGCCAAATAATGGTTTTTTGTATTAAAATAAAATATATTAGATTTCAATACAAAAGAGAATATAACAAGAACAAAAAAATAGAAAAAAAAAATTGAAGACTTAATTTTGTTCAATCTAAGCTTTTTACATGACGTTTGTGATTAAAAATTAAAAGCACGCCCAGCTGTGGGGGTGGAAACATTGGTATCAGGTGATTTTGTTGTGGTGGTGTGTAACAACCCGGATTTTCAGACTTCTGGCGGACACAGGTTCGACCTTATGGGTCGGGTCTGATACAGCTAGAGAGTCCGAAATTCCGGACCACCACTCGTGTGGGACCATATTTTTCGTTTTAAAATATTTCAATAATTAAAATCAATAATTTAAGCTCAATTAAATTTACTAAATGAAATGTAATCTTACTTTTAAAATTACAAAACTTTCAAATAATAATTACAAAATCAAAAGTATCAAATTAACAAAAAATAACGCTTCGATTAAATTTAAAACGTGATAACCAAATCTCCGTGATATATAATAATTTCTTGTCAGATAGTCTTTCTTCGTTCTCTGTGGAAAGGAGGAAAATGGGTGATCAACCACAACCCAGTAGGAAGTTTCCAAAAATAATAGAGTGTATCAAAAAACAAACAAGTGCAATAGATACAATAAATTAAAACCATGTACGAAAGCTCACAACACTACTTACGCCATTCTCAACCACAAATACTTAACATTAAAACCATGCACGAAAGCTCACAACACTACTTACACCATTCTCAACCACAAATACTTAACATTTTCTTACTCAAAATCTTCAATCTTAAATTCCAGATCCTTAATCTAAAATTATTTATTAGTGGAGATAAAAATTTATTAATTTAATTAAGGGAAAATTTATAATAAAAAATTAATAGATCATTTATTATAAGTAATTAGTGAAAAAATTATTATGAGGAATTAATAAATTATTTATTATCAGCAATTAATATGAAACACTAATTAGTTAGGCATTTACTCCATCCGTTTCCAAAAGACAGTCCGGTTTGACTTTGTCAAGATATTAAGGAGACTATGGTAGTTTACATTTCCACCCTTAATTACTTGCCTAATTTATTTCAATAAATATGTTAGTAGTAAAAACTACCAAAATTGTATTGGGATTGTAAATAGAAAATAAAAAAAAGGAAACTAAAACATATATCGATTTATAGAAACAGTATCAATAAAGATTGTATACTTATAGAGTATAACCTTAATAAAGAGTTTAATTTGGAACCATACATATATTGTCTTCAAAAAGATATATTTTTTTCCTTAATTATACAGATTTCATCAATATTCTAGATTGGGTCTCATTAAAATAGAAATTATGAATATAAAAAACTTAAGGGTATGTTAGAGAGTTCATTGGAAAAATATGACTGTAAACAGAAGCTGGACACATTTTTGAAACATACCAAAATGGAATAGAGGACGGTCTTTCAGAAACAGAGGGAGTATTTTATTAATCATTTATTATATTAAATTTTCCTTAATGGGTCATTAAATGATAGTTTAAGAGGAGAAATTACATCCATAGATTTATGTATTGGGAGAGTAAATCTCAACCACCACTTACATAGGTTAACTTAACCAAACTGTGCTTTATACTCTTGACTAGAAATAACTCTTGTCATAACGACATGCGTTGTAGCATTTATTTTCTATCATGATGAACCCTGAACCTAACTAAATTACCTATAATATGGTGTTAATATTCGATAAAAAAAATAAAAAATAGGAGTTATCTAATTTAATTATTCAATCTAGTCAAAATATAGTTGGCCTCTAATATATCCTTAAAATCTGGTTAGGTTGAATCTCACACATTTCGTATTAGTATTTTATGATATATTTTTTAAGATTAATTAGGATGGTCTGTATATGTATATACAATTACCTATCCTTCCGCTTTCCCCATCATTCCAAAATAAAAATGTGGAAAATTAGGAGAAAAAAAAAAGGTTTGCACAGAAGGTAGGTATTAAAATATATACGATATTTCATCCCAACATATATGCGAGTATATATTTTATGTCTCCTAAAAATACTGACTTTCTCAAAACTAATAACTTCCCTCAAATATTCATCAATCTCCGCTACGTCTTTGGTTTTCACTTCAGATAAGTTAATGAAACCCTTTAAATTCTCAGGTGATGCAGATCAACTAAACGGATTTTAAATCTATTCTTTGATTTTCCAACTCATATCTACTAAATTATTTGAAAAGGGCGAGTTAGCGATTTCATATATCAAATTTGTGGTATGTACGTGGTAGAGGAGAAAACATGTAAAACTCGTTATGTAACCATGATTCTTTGTACATGTTTATTAATTGAAGGGTTTGATTCATAGGAATGTAAATGTTGGTTGTGATTCTTTGCACCAAACGTCTTCATATCACCAAGGTCATTTACAAACAATTTTTTTCTTTGATTTTTTTCTTTGTTTCTAGGTATATGCTATAGGATTTTGTTATTTATAAATGATTTGTATATTATAATCTTTTTGATGCATGATTTAACAAAAAAAAACTCGTTATCATGGATTTTCTTTATAATTGGTTTCCTATTCACAATCCTTTAGCGGCCGGAGAATAACTTAATTTTCATTTAATTTTGTGGATTTAATTGAAATTTTCTATTGTTTATTTTGAGAAATTATTTGGTTATTCATTTATGTATTTATTTGTAGATGGAGAATACAATGAAAAAATAGAATAATGACATAATTAAAGCCAAAAGTCTTAATCATTTTTGTTTAATTGAATTTAATTTTTATTTATGATCCTAATTATGACAGAACCAATTAATGTATATTCATGATGATCATAGGTTACAACTCTTGCATTCGTCAGAACTCAGATGTCTTTCGCTAAGATGAGACTGGCATGGTTGGATGCAACGTTTGTATCTTAAAATGTTATCCGACCATCTAAAGCTCAGAAACCCTTCTATTTTGTATCATAGATGTTTACATATGTCTCTTCATATTGGTTGCTAAGCTTTGAATATTATTAATTTAAGAATTTTTCACATTATCCAAAGCTGCAGAAAATACATCTCAGAATACAGTTAAATATCCAGAAGGCACCCTAACAATATAAACAGACAACCTAGAGCTATCTTGCACTGGAGTCCTCCTCCTAATGGATATCTTACTATAAATTCTGATGGTTCTTTTCTTAACAATGCTGGTGGTATTGGTCAAATTGCTCGTGATTTTGCAGGTACATTCCAGGGTTCAAATTGCATCTTCTTAACTTCATCAGTAAGCCCAGAGCATGCAGAGTGCAGAGGTCTGTGGGAAGCAGTTTCATGGATAAAAGAAAGGAATCTGCGGCGTGTACAGTTTGAACTGGACTCTAAGCTAGTGGTTGAAGCGGTGAATGGCGAGAAGTATAACTGCGATTGGAGAATACATAACCTTCTTCGAGATATTAAGAGTTTTAGTTCCTGTCAATGTTCTTATGTGCCAAAGGAAAAAAATAAATTAGCTGATATTCTGTCTAAGTTAGCTAGAGTAGACAAGTTAAACAAAATCTGGTTATCTGATCCCCCTAGTTTAATCTCTGTACAACTAGCGGAAAGCAAACTATGTAACTGTTTAAACTTCTCAATATATCTCTTTTCAGTTTTTTTTTTTTAAAAAAAAAAAAAGAGAAGTAAGAATCCCGGTTGAATCCAATTTTAAAGAGTGTGCACAAAACAAAAGAATCATATTGGTTATTCAAACATAAAAGTTAACCATTATTTAAAATTAGGTTTTTATTTATTTTTTTAATTTATTTGTAATCTAAAAAAGGTAAGGAGATATATATCATACTAATCTAATCAAACCAAATCTAAAATGAATATAGAAATTTAAGAAAAGAAAATAGATAATTAATTATAACAACCTAATTGTGAAAACTAATAATTTAAGAATTAGCCTGGTTACGTTTTCTTTCAATGTAGAAACAAAATTTACTTAAGATAATAGTAAATGTGAAAAAACGGGGTACAACAAGCACACCCAATATTTCGATTAGCAATCTGTTTGGACTGACTCTAATATACTTTCAAGAGAATCAACTAGACTCAATCTTAATAAAGTATATCAAAGAGTTATATCTCTCTTTCTCGATTCAATTCTTACTCAAGCAAATAAAAACCTGTGAGTCTAATCGAATACAAGAGAAATCACTTGAACGGTACCAAAGACCAATGTTCAAGTATCAATCAATTTCAATCAACAACCAAAGGCCGGATTTCCAATTGATTGATTCAAACGCACAACCTGTGATATTTCAATTATATAACAAAATATAATGCGGAATAGAAATCACACAGACACCAGAATTTTGTTAACGAGGAAAACGTAAATGCAGAAAAACCCCGGGACCAAGTCCAGACTGAACACACACTGTATTAAGCCGCTACAGACACTAGCCTACTACAAACTAACTTCGGTCTGGACTGTAGTTGAACCCCAATCAATCTCACACTGATCCAAGGTACAGTTGCGCTCCTTACGTCTCTGATCCCAGTAGGATACTACGCACTTGATTCCCTTAGCTGATCTCACCCACAACTAAGAGTTGCTACGACCCAAAGTCGAAGACTTTAATAAACAAATCTGTATCACACAGAAAAGTCTACAGTAATAGATATATCTGTCTCCCACAAAAATACCTACAAGTTTTGTTCCGTCTTTTGATAAATCAAGGTGAACAGGAACCAATTGTTAACTCGGACTTATATTCCCGAAGAACAGGCTAGTATTATCAATCACCTCACAATAATCTTAATCGACGCGACGAAAGAAGATAATTGTGGAATCACAAACGATGAGATGAAGATGTTTTTGACTACTTTTATATCTTGCCTATCGGAGATATTAATCTCAAGCCAATTGTTACGATTGTACTCAACACGATAGAATCAACAAGATCAGATCACACAACTACGAGAAAGTAGTATCGGTCTGGCTTCACAATCCCAATGAAGTCTTTAAGTCGTTAACCTGGTTTTCAAGAAGAAACCTAAGGTTAAAGGAGAATCGACTCTAGCTTAGCACAACTAGTATCACACAAAAGGTGTGGAGATTAGGTTTCCCAGTTGCTAGAGTTTTCCCTTATATGGTCTTTCAAATCAGGGTTTGCAATCAATGTTAACTTGGTAACAAAGCATTCAATATTCACCGTTAGATGAAAACCTGATTAGATTCAAGCTCATATCTTTCAACCATTGGATCGAAAACTTAGCTTGTTACATACAAATGAAATGCACGATTTTAGGTTTGTGTAACCGTACCCAAACATGTACATTTGTTGGTTCAACAATAGTTAACCAAATGGTTAGCCATATGAGCACTTTCATATCAACCATATTCTTCTTCACCATAACTAGTTAAAATGACTCAAATGAACTAGTTAGAGAGTTGTTCAATTGCAAGTGTTGATGGTGGATTTTCATTAAAGGATAAAATTGTAAAGGCCGAAATTATGCGCTAAAATCCTGCAAAGGATAAAGCCACTGATAAAATGGCGAATACTTCCTCACTATAAACTTATAGCATTATCAATTAATGCATGACCAGCCTTGTACTTTCTGTACTGCTCCACTCTCATTATTGGTGCGGCATGACAACTGAGTGTTGCTCTCAGCAGAGCAACACAAATCTCCAAGCGTTAATAATGAAACATATACGAAATACCCGTACATGATGAAATTCTCGGAGTTTTATACTAACCCGATCGAGCATCTGGACTGTCTACATCAGTCTTGGAAATAATCACGACCATGCAAGTCGGCCACATAGGTGCAAAGTCACGCCTGACAAAATAATCACCAAACGCCATCCCAGAATGGGATATCCAGACTGGTGTGGAGCAGCTTGGAAAAGCTCGTGCGCACAACACCGCCTACGGCAGTCTCAAATTCATCATGACCGTCCAACTTCACCAGTATGGTTGGACGGCGTAGATTATCCCATGACCGGTTAGGCAAAGCTTGCCTGTACACCGGAGGACCTTCTTCCTACCTGCATGACCGACTCTTCCCTAACCTGACCAGATTGCAATATACGATTGTCCGAAGTTGGGTCAGCGTGGAGAATTGAGGGTCGCAGAAAAGTCCACTAAAAACCTAAAATTGATCACGACCATCCAACTTCACCAGCATGGTTGGATGGCTTAGATTAACCCTGAGATGGTCGTACACACACCACCGCACTCAGCACCGGTCTACTAAGTTCCCCACACAATCGGCCTCTCCAGATGAGGTATATAACATGTATTTTCGGTTAGCCAAACTATCTAACACGCGGCCGGCCAAAAACCCTAATTAGGGTTTTGTGTCGCAAATCGATCACGAGCGTCCATTTTCTCCTGCTCGAATGGAGGGTCCAGGAATAGACTAAGCAGGTCCGGTGAGTATCAGCATGATCACTGTGGGCCCACCTATCTCCACATCCGATCGGCCAAGGCATACCATGGATGGTTACCTCGATTCGCACGCCCAAACTAGGCGTGGTCACACTTCCCAATTGCGAACCAATCTCGACCACTCAACTTCGCCGGAAAAATTGAGTGGCTTAGATCACGTTTCTATGGGACAATAAGGTACAGACGTGTACATTAGCCCGCCATTTGAACGCCTGATTGATCGGCCAAGACCGACCAGGATTGGTTGTCTCGAAACGCGCGCCCGAAGTATGCATGACGCGCGGCCTTTGCGGCATGAGATTTCTGTCGCAAATCAATCTCATCCATTCCTCTTTGCCTGACAAATTCAGTGGTCTAGATTGCACCTTCATGAGACAGTGAGGTATAGGCGCCTACACCATCATGTTGTCTACACGCATGCCCGATCGGCCCTGCAAAATATGTCTCCCATGCTTGGATTCGACCAAGCTAAAGGTTGGTGTTGAGCACCTCCTAAACCCTAATCCAACGGTCGCATATGTGGGTCGCAATCCATCTCGTCCGGCCAACTTCACCAGCTTGGACGGACAACCTAAGACAGGAGTTAGACGAACAGTGAGGCATCACCAGGATCACCGTCCACCACTCTTCCATACAAAGTGATCGGCCAAGTCAGGACTTACCTGTACAGCCTCCAAACGATCACTCGAAGATGGCTATACGCATCTATTTTAAGACGCTTAATCGTGACTTACTCCGTTAAGCCTTAAAACAGCGATGCTTCACACATGCTGATTATATTCGATGCATTACCTGCATGGAATACACACGATATTTCACAAATATCGACTTCCTAAATAACTTAGTTATTTAATCTAGGATCACATGCTACCTTTTTTGGGTCCCACGATCCACACACTCGAGACATTAATCATGTTACAAACTAGGGGATACATATTGGGGTATTGGTGTGGCTGTTTACAACGTGCAACGCACAACGCGTCGTCACAAGAACGTGTCAGGAAGACATGAACGGTTAGTGATGATGGGAGAAGTGGGCAAGACTAATCGTGTGAGACTAATACACGCAACTCCACTACTCCATCACTCCACTTTCTCCACTTCCCATGAGAGACGTGGGTAAGGCTCAATGACTTGTATAAATAGGTTCTCCTCCCTATTTCAAAACAACACAAGATAAAACCCTAGTGTTGATACAACGTATCCAAACACCAGAACTGATAACTTATATTCTGCAAGCCAGTTCAGCTTTCTGATACAAGTCATAAACAGTCAACACCTCCACATTATAAACACCTTCTTCGCTTCTCTCCCTAAGATCAACCCCATCTCCTTCACTTTGTGACCGAAGCAAGTCTGGAACGGCCATTTCTTGGTTTAGGCCAGAATTGTACATATTGATTTCTCGAATCAAAAGCACTCCAGTGCAGTGCATTTGTTTAGGGTTTAGATTCATTTCTCATCCACACACCCCAAATTACCAAAACCAGCAGAAATAGTTTTCACCCATAAACAGCAAGGAAATCTTGTGTAACTACACAAGACACAATCGAAGCGAAAACGATTTGATTCACTCGAATCCGTTCATGAACTTTATAGCCACGGTTTTCATTTTGCATTCTTTAGTTAATATAAATATAAGTTCACAAACAATCGTCTTTAGATATAACCAACTTAAGTTCGCAGACTTAGTTCACGGACTTAAGTTCCCGGAAGGAGTTCTCAAACTCCAGCAGATTTTCTCGGGTCGAGAACTTCCGCCAGTTCGCGGAATGAGTTCACAGCTCTTGTTCCGGTTCTCTTGATCAACAAAGTTCGCAAACTTCGGTTCAAGGAAAAAGGACTTATACATATATGTGTTACCACACAATGCTTATATCCATCATTGGTTATATAATCTAAACTCTTATTTCAATTATTGAAACATTCTTAGAGGACGTTATTATATAGTTGTTATTCACAAACTATTTTTCGTCAAAGTAAGCAATTTTCAAAGTGATTGAAACATAACATGACTTTCGTCACTAGGTAAAGATGAATTTGGCCAAAGCAAAAGCTTACCAACACATATTTCGAATAGATAGGCGAGATAAACTCCGCTCGAAATAACAAATGTGTATAATCAAACTCTATATAGCAAAATGACTTTTGTCTCAAAATAGGAGATATAGTAGATAGACTTTTGAGTGATAGATAAGTTCAAGTCTCCATATACCTTTTAGTCGATGAAGTTGCACCAGTTCCTTGAGTAGTTCTTCGTCTTGTATGATGATTTCCATGGAGTTCTTGAGCTCAAATACACTTTTTATCCTAGTCCAAGACTTAGCTATAGTAGACGAGAAATCAAGACTTATAGTTTTGATCACTAACATTGACAAACATGCTTGAGATAACAACGCATGCGAGTTCGACCGAGAAATGGTCTAACAATCTCCCCCTTATTTAGATGCAATCATATAGCCGAAGCTAAATGCATTCATCAAGGAGTTTATAAAGATACAATATAACCCCTATAATATTCCACAACCGCACTCCCCACAAAGATTTGGCGATTAAGAACAAGTTCAATTAAGAACTCTCCCCCATTTGATGTCATTCCCGAAAGAACAACAAGAGCGACCTTACTTTCACAAGAAAAGAAGGATTTCTTTGGACACCAAAAACTACAAAAGAATGATTTTGTATCCAAAATTCTCAATTAAACTAATCACAAGAGAACCCATGATTAATTTAATTGGAATACACAACCAAATTAATCACAAACGAATTCATGATTTGTTTAGTTGGAAATGCTCACATAAGAAGACTTATGGAGCCGCACAGTATATACATAAAATATGGATCAGGGAAGATTAATACTGCGGAATATACAAAGATTCATTCTACCTTCATCACTATTTGCATAACGATATATAATAGACGTAATCCTCGTAAACAAAAGTTCATCCTATCTTCCATCAATATTTGCACAATGACATATAATAGGCTTAAAACTTTTGTAAAAGTTCATTCATTCTCTTATCAATACATGCATATCGACATATGAAAGTCATAACTTTTGACAGGGTATTGGACAATCATAGTTCACGGATGCGAACACACATATCGCATAACATATTACAATATATAAAACCACAAAGATTAATACTGCAAAAATCAATCTTTGTCCTTAGAAGGTAGAATCAATATTTTTCGCACAGATTTACACCAAGAGTGGTTACCAAAAGCATATAAAAATAGTTTCTTAACAAAGAAGAACATACAAAGTCATTAAAGACCATGCATCACAGTTCACATAAGATGATTGTGAACATTCAAGAATCCCATAGCAATGCGTACTACTGACCATTCTTGAATTTCCTTCTTTCTGATTCACCAACATCATTCTTGTAAAAGCTACAAATGAGCTTAGAAGAGAATTACTCCAAAAATCCAAGTGCCTAAGTCCAGTAGAACAAGTGCGACGAAACAGAGCAAAACACTCAAAAACAAGATACAGGACAAAGACCAACCTCATCTCATTCACATTTAGAATTTCTCATCACCATTTTGAAGATAATTCAAATAGGAAGAGAATGCAAAAAGAATGAGGTCATCCCGAGTTCGTACGAAGAAGTTACGGCCAAACAAATTTACCGAATATCGACATCAAGTATGCATACAGGTTTGCAAACGAATTTTCGTATCCTGGAGCAGTACGCAAACGGGTATGCGTACCTAAACCCCTGGATTTTGATTTTAAATGATGTTATGCATACCTGGTATGTGTACCATGTACTCCAAACATCCCGAACTATTATTTTCAAACCTAAACATTTAAGAACCTTAAACACAGATCAAGTTAGGTAGAAAAGAACGATAAGAAAGGTACGTGAATCATTATAAGTTCTCTAAGAAAATAAAAGCACAAATCTTGATCAAGTTTATAGACATACCTTTTTAGATGAATCCAATTGAATTCTACAGCCTTACCAAACATAATCTGTGCACCCCAATTTTCGTGCTTCCCTCACTGTATACATAACAGGACATTCTTTGGTGAGGATGCACTTAAAACACACTCAAGTTGTGTTGAGGTGAAAAATGTCTTGCTCATCACAAGTGGATTTTGGATTATCATGAAAAAGATCACTTTTAGAACCTTTCACATCCAAATCCATCTTTCCAAAGGACTCTTTAAGTTCCAACATCATGGATACTGTCTTCTCCATTGTCATGGAATTTTCTGGGAGATCATTCCTTTTCACACTCAAAGTGTCATTGACTTTCTTTGGAACTGTGGATGGGGAAAAATGGTTTACTGGTTTTTAAGGGAGTGAAGAGACGAGCGTGTTATCAAGACTCCTCAACCGAGCAAACTGCTCAACCTCACACAGATGCACTGCAAAGGGAGTGCTTAGATTCGAGAGATCAATCTGTAGGACTCCGGCCTAAACCAAGTCAATGGTCGTTCCAGAGTCAATTCGGTCGCAAGGAGGGAGATGGGTTGATCTGTAGGAGGGAAGATGAGAATTGTGTGGTATCAATGATGATCAAGGATTGTGGATGTGTTGAAGGTTTCTGCAATAATTGGTGAACTGGTAAGTTCGAATAAGTTCTGGTAGATTGACGAATTCTTGAGGGTAGTTACTCGAGAAATTATGTATGAACGATTAATGATGATGTAATTCTATCCTTCAATCATGGATTCAGAGACTTACTTATACTGTCGGAGTTGTGAACATATTGATCCCTGTAAGTGTGACGGTTTATTGAGTGAAAGGGTGGGAAAATGGGAGATCGTGTTAAAGTCAGTTCTATGTCGTGTGGAGACTTGACTGATCGTGCACCCACTACTTTGCTAACTCCTTCAACAGTTTGCAAAACTTACGCACATTTCTCGTCGTGGATGAATCCACATGTCGTAGACCGCCAGACCAAAACCCTAAGTGATATCCCCTCATTTGTGACGTGATTGATGTCTCACGAATCGTGGAGTCTGTATGACAAACGTGTCTTAGTTAGTCAGTTGTTGACTGATCAGACAATGAGTCTAGGTTTTGTTGAATCGAGCACTTTTGACAAATGCTCAGCGATTCATGAATATATGTTAATGTTGCTCGTCTGAGCAAATATTGTAAATTCGACGAGTTGTTGAATATTGATGAGTTACTGAATATATATGGGTTATTCGAGAAACTGAGCAAGTATTGCTCGATTCGACGAATTACTGATAAATTACTGAATATTGATAATGGGATCAATATTCGAGCAACTGAGCAAGTATTGCTCAATTCGACGAATTATTTACTGGTGATGTGACCCAATAAAATATTAATTAAAATATTGGTAGATTACGTATAATTAATTCGCATGTTGATCGCTGGATCAATATAATTTAGTGTTTGAACTTCCTCAGAATGGTAATTCGTGGAGCGTTTGTTCGAAACCCTAATTTTTTGATCAATCCTTCATCAATTGACGAATTGCTGAAAATTGGTCATGAGTAAGGGAGGGACCGACCACATGAGATTATGGACATCTATGTGATGCCCAAGTTCTCGAGTAAGCACGCCCCAGGGTCCTCAGTTGGACTGTTGGTGAAGGAATGATGAAAAAATGTCGGTTTCATCATTTATTGAAAATAGTTGCTTGATTGAGCGTTAGGTGATAAAACCTAATTCATGGAGAAGTGAGGGACCGGACAAGAAGGCATGAAACCGTCCCTTAGGGATGTGGGACCAGATGGTGCTCGATTGAGCAAATCCCCAGGTTAGTTGGAGAGAATTTGGGCCCAGTATTAACCATTGAGCAATTTAGGTCAGAATTATGAAATCCCGTGGGGTCGGCTTTGTGAAATCCCTAGGTATGACTCTGGTCGTTCACTAAGGCATGCACGTGTTTCCATGGTGTCCGTGTCTCAATACTGAGAGTTTCAGTATTTCCTGACGTGCATTCGAGCAACATCGTGAATTTTCAGAAGAGTTTCATCTTAGCTGAAATTCTTGATTTTTGTTGGAATGAGCATGTATGCTAAATTGATCAATATTTGTAAATATTAAAATAAGAGTATTATAACATTTAAAATTGCCGTGAGAGGCTAGCCGGTCATGTGACCATGTTGGCTTTTGGTTTTTCATGATTCGAGCAAAATTTGAGAAAATATGAAGGAATCATGAATTTTGCTCAAACGAAGGAGTTTCATGAATTGAGGAAAATAATAATTATAAAAGACTAGGGATTGCAAGGTGTGGGACCGACTACGGCTAGGGCATGGCCGGCCGGCTATGTAGCCCGGTCCCGCACATCTTTCCCTAATTTTATATTATTATTTTTCATGAAACCGTGATATTATGGAGAATCCATGAGTTTTCGTTGAAACGGAGAAGTTTCATGAGTTTAAAAAATAATAATTATAAAAAGCTAGGAATTGTGAGATGTGGGACCGGCCACGGCTTGGACATGGCCGGACGGCTATGTTGTCCGGTCCCGCACGCCTTTTCCTATTTTATAATATTATTTTTCATGAATCCATGAAGTTATGGAGAACTCATGAGTTTTGCAAAAACAAGGAAAGTTGCTGAATTGAAGGAGTTTTTCATGAGTGCATGAAAATAACAAAATAGGGAAAAATAATAGAAGAGGCATGGGACCGTCCACAGCTAGGGCATGGCCGGCCGGCCGGTGGGCCCGGCCCCTAGGCGCCTCTTATTATTTTATTATTATTTGTTGTTTTCTCCAGTTTTGCCTAGGATTCCTCATCTGTCCACATTTTTGGATGCTCGTTTGTGCATCCGGGTGGTCATTCGTGCATCATTGTCGAGTACACTTGCACCATTTCTATGGGGCTTACTCAGTGATGGTCCAGATGCCCGGATGTTGAGTATTTATTACTAATTCATAAAATTCAGTGGAGAATAATTCATGAAATGGAGTAATAAAATAAGTAGTTATTTATTATCGATTCATAGGATCAGCTATGGATTCGACCACGAACTCGGAATAATAAAACAAGCATTATCATTCCATGGGATCGTGGATTCGACCATAGAATCGCAGTAATAAAATTACCTATTACCATTCCATGAGATTCGTCGAATCGGAGTAATGAGATAATACAGTTGTTTATTGTCATTCTATGAGATCAAGCCGTGGATTCGATCATAGAATCAGAACAGTTGTTATTGACATTCCATGGGATCAGGCCGTGGATTTGACCATGAAATCGGAGCAATAGTTATTGCCATTCCATGGGATCAGGCCGTGGATTCGACCATGGAATAGGAGCAATAATAGATTATTCTGGGAATTCAGTGGTAAATGTCACGGCAGAATTAATCTATTGTAGGAAAGATATTATCCAGTTAAGGCGTCATATCCATCCAGCTCCTTAATCTTTATGCTTTACCACTGAATATCTTATAAGCTCACTACATGCTGAAATTAGACTTGAACCTAGCATTAGCATACTCAACAACTCACTGAAAACAACACCATATGTATCAAGAATACTACACACAGTTCATATCAAAACTGGTTATTGTACAAGGAAATAGAACACACGAGACACTTAAACTTTCATGACTTATTATCAACTTCTATTTCCTCACATTACTTCATGATGGAATGAAAACAGATTTTCTTTCAAGGAAAACTTGTGAGGCTAGAAGAGAGTCCTAGTCATGCTTGCCACATGTCACTCCAACCTTTCCATCATGAGTTGGAGGACACCTCATGGCTACAAAGGACAGCTCATATGACATGTCAAACTAAAGGACATGTCATGCTAAGACTCATCCTTATCTAGCATTAACCTTAAGCTAGTCCTTAATGCATGATTAAAACCATAAACATGCCTTCATGCGGATTAAGACTAATCCGACTTAACATAGTATAAACAAGATTAGTCAAAGGGTGCATAGTCAGGGAGTCACAAGTGTTGCTTACGACCTGAAGGCGTTAGTGCTCTCAATATACGGAGAACCGCCTGAATCTATACACAGTCTCTCCACATAGTCAGGGAACGGTGAGTGTCACCGACGTCCTGAAGGCGTCAGCCACCCAACTATTCTTCTATGTGGAGGTGGGTCTCTCTCCTGCAGTAAGGGAACATCGAGTGTCACCGACGTCCTGAAGGCGCTAAGCTCTCAATCTACGGAGAATCGCCCAATTATGTTATTCTGCATAGAGGTCACGATGAAATGTCAGGGACCGAACGCTCAGCTAGTGGAGGCTTCTCGAAAGACATACTCGTCTTGGCTTCGTAAAATATGAATGGTTGCATGTCTGAAAGCCGTGTCAGAAACATGTATCATAATTTTAGGGTTTTGCCCTTTGTTGAAAATCCACCATCAACATTAAGTCCCCTGCGTAGTGAGGGACAGTCATATTCCGCAGTATGCATTAAATGGTGATTTTCAGTCGATGAGATCAGTGGTTGAATTCAGTCTACAAAGTTGTTGTCAAAATCCACGATTTTCCGTAATGATGTCACATACGAGCAAATGTTCAAATGCGGATCCTAAAGGCATGAAAAAGCGTTATTTTGTGAACATGAAGAGGTGAGGTGTTTCCGATTAGGTTGATCAAAAAGCCCAATGTTGGTCGGTTTTGAAAAAGCGAGGTCTAACAACACCACCCAATATTTCGCTTAGCAATCTGTATGGACTAACTCCGAAATACTTTCTAGAGAATCAACTAGACAATCAGACTCAATCTAGGTAAAAGTATCTCAAGGAGTTAATATCTCTCTCTTGTTTTGATTTACTCAAGCTAATAGAAATCAGCGAGTCCTAATCAAACACAAGGAATAACTTGGACGATACCAAAGACCAATGTCCAAGGATCAATCAATGACAATCAAACAACCAAAGGTTGGATTATACCAATTGATTAACTACACGCACAACCTGTATTATTTCAATTATAAAGATAAACAATATAATGCGGAAACTGAAATAACACAGACACCAGAAATTTTGTTAACGAGGAAACCGCAAATGCAGAAAAACTCCGGGACCTAGTCCAGATTGAATACACACTGTATTAAGCCGCTACAGACACTAGCTTACTCCAATCTAACTTCGGACTGGACTATAGTTGAACCCAAATCAGTCTCCCACTGGTCCATTGATGAGTGCTAAAAAGTGCATATTTCTATATATTTTTCTTGGCATTTAACTCATCTTTTGTGCATTAATTCTACATTTTATCCCATATTCTGTATTTTCATTGTTTTCAAGAATAAATATTTTTCTTACTTAATTTTGCATTTTTAGGTAATAAATAAAGTATGGATGAATTGCGGAGCGGAATAGAGCAGAAAAGTAGTGAAAAGCCGGGAGGAGTTACGCAAGGAAGCCGCGAAGAACGTTGTGCATAAGACCAAGAGGCTAGGAATGGGCTTGAAGAAGAAGAATTGTCCTTAAAGAAGATATGGGATTGGCATACCCAAGGCCCAAAGCCCTTTCTCAAACCCATTTCCACTATCCAAGCCCGTCTCGGATTTCAGCCGTCAGATCGAAGCATTTCAGCATCCTACGGTCGCTCCATCATCGCACATCAAACTCCGAAGCTCCCGCTTTACATCTCGCAACGCCCATCTCCATCTTGGGCCGTCCTTTTCGTTGCATTCCTCCATCCGACGGTCGCTACCCACAGCCTCCCATCTCACCGTTGGATCCACCTACCATCGTCACATCCCACAGACCAGATCGCGAAACGTCATCCCTCGCTGAAACCGCTCAACACTACAGTACCAAACACCCTACACCTCTACCAAACGCCCCCTACCCCAAACTCAGTCGACCTCTTTCTTCTCCACCTTACCCTGCTGCAAAACCACCTCTCCCTGCAACTGTCGCCACCACCTTCTCCCTGCCACAGCCACCCTAGTTCCGCCACCATCATCACCCTATCGACCAACAACCAAAACCCATCTCCCCCCTAGCCCTCTAGTTCCCTATTTTCTCACTTTTTCACGCTTCTTTGCCTGAATCCCTAGGCGTGAAAAAACTGATGAATTAGGTAACCTAGAGTTGCAATTGGCGCATGAGAAGAGGTCAGGGAGCAATTACAAAGCATGGGTCGACGATTTCAAGGATCAATTTCAAAAAATTAGGTAACCCTAATTCAACTGATTTTTGGGGAAGAACCCTAATTTTGTAGTTTTGGGAAATTGGGTCTGTGGGTATAAATATGTATTGTTGGGTTGTGTTAAAGACATGCCTGGGCTAGCCAGAGCTTCACCCAAGGGGCCTGGAATAGCCAGTGCCTCTAAGTTCTTTTCAGTTCATGTTTTGAAGTCAGTTAATTTCAAATGTTAATTATGTTTATCATGTTTTAATTTCATGTGCTAGGGTTTAGATGAAACTCTTGATTTTATGTTAAGATAGTTAGTAATTTGTCATTGTTCTTGTAGTGCTACAAATGAGTTAGGACTGCTAGTATCCATTTGAACAAGCAAACCTGTGATCAGCTGTGCTGTAGAAAGACAGCTGATGCTAGGGGTAAGTAAGTGATAATGGTTAAAAATTCAGTACATTAGAAGGATTGAGCCCAAATGCCTTAGAGTTGATAGATTAAGTGGTTGTGCAAGCAAACCTGTGATCAGCTGTGCTGTAGAAAGACAGCTGATGCTAGGGGTATGCTAGTAAAATTAGTTGATAAATCATCCATTACAATCTGCCCTGAGATGAAACAAGAACATGGTTGATTAGTATCTGCCTTAGTTTAGGATCAAGAAGTAGATTCAAAGACCCTAGTACCTTCATTCTTTAGTTCACTGCCTGTCACTAGCTCAGACTATCTAGGAAACTTCAATAGCCCCCTCCAAGTCCCTGTGGACAAACCCCTTCTTACTCCACCTATCTACAACCACCCTGTATACTTGCAGGTGCAGTTGTAGGTTCTTTTAAAACCACACCAAGTTTTTGGCGCCGCTGCCGGGGACTCGGTTAGCGGCGCTGTTGTTGTTTTTTTTTTTTTTTTTTTTTGCTCTGCATTTGTTTGCTGTTGCAGGTCTTGTTGCTGGCTAGCCTTTGCTAACCTTGTTGTTGCATCCTTAGTGCATCATGTTGCATCTTCACTGCATTTACTGTTCATTACAACTGCATTCTTGCATTCTCTCATTTACTGTCATCTAGCCTCACAGAATTCTTAACTTGCACCATCTAGCCTTTATGGATGCATCATCACCTTTAGCTTGCATCTAGTTTTGTCCTGCATATTCAGTTATCAACTCATCTTGAAGCTCATTGATTCTGTCCTGTAACTTTCTTATTTGTCATCTGAAGCTTGTGCCATCTGCATTGCATCTTACATCATCTTGGCATACTTGTCATCTTATATTCTTGCATATCTTCTTGCACTGCATCCATTTGCATAAGCATCACTGTGTAACTGCATCTTAGTCTCACTTGCTTCTGTGCATTTAGTGTAAGCATTTAACTGTTCTTGCATACTGTTTTGCATTACCAAGCATCTTTGCTGTTCTTGCTTACTTAGTTGCATCTTTTAGCTTAGCTTAGTGTAAGCATAGTCCCTGTTCTTGCACTTCCTGTTAGGCATTGTCTTACCTCTTTAGTGCATTGTCTTGCTTCTTTCTCTTGTTATTGCTCTTGCTTTTGCCTTGCTGTTGGGTTCAGAACAAAAGCTGCTGCAATTGAACAAGCCCATTTGCTGTTGAACAATTCTGCTGGGCTTGCTGTTTGAACTGCAGTAGTGATCCAGCTGCCAAGCTTCTGTTGCTGGGCTGTGCAATAAAGAAACAAAAGCCCAACTGGGCTGTAAGCTGCAGAAGGAGAGGAAATTGAACCAAGCCCAACTGGGCCTTGAGTGTTGAAGCCAAAGCTTAGGATGATCCAAAGCCCAACTGGGCTTTTGCAACCTAACTGAGCAGCTGGGCTGTGCTTAAGCAAGTAAGCCTAAACCCATTAAGAGAACCCAACCTGTGGGCTTCCATTTTTAATTTGTGGGCTTGTAATAATTTTTGTTTTTCTTTATTTTTTTTATTTTGGCTTGTAATAATTTTTCTTTTTCTTCTTTTTCTTTCTTTTATGGGTTTGTAATTATTATTGTTGTTTTTATTTTCTTTTATGGGTTGTGCTAATTTATGATAGGATAATTTAAAAAAAAAATAACTAATAATAATAATAATTACTTGCTCCCAAATTCAAAAAAAAACCAAATTTTATTCTGCTCCCACATTAAAAACCAAAATTTTTTCCCATTAAAACCAAATGTCTCCCGCCAAAACCAAATTTTTTCCCAACAAAACCAAATTTTTCCAAAAAGTCCAATCCCTTAAAAACCAAATTTTGAGCTTTGTAAACTCTTTACTTAGCCTTTGAGCCCAATCATGTCTAGATCTTTTTCTACAGTTGGGGAATACAACGAATCCCTTAGAGAACTTGCGTATGGACAAACTTCACGTTATGAACCTCCCACAGACCATGATGTCAATAGTTATAGGAATTATTATGCACATTTTCAAAGTCTCGAGCTTCAATACATGAACCCTACTGACTATTCGCACATGCATCGTTTGCCACAACGTGAAAATGAACATTTTGCTAGTGCCTCACTCACACAATCATCTCTTGTGGATCAATTAGAAGCTAGGATCGCAGCTTTAGAAATGCAATCACATGAGGAATCTGTCACATCTAATTTTCTTAGGCAACCTAAAATCTATGCATGTCCCGCATGTGGTAGTTTAGACCACCCTGTTGAGAATTGTCATATTTTGCATAATTTTAGGCAATCTAGAGAAAATCCAAGGTATGAAATGCCCATAAATTGTGAGAATGGTAGTCATTGGGACCATAATCAATCCTTTGAAGGTTGCGATCAATCTTTTATAAACCCTAATGACCATGTACACATGTACCAATCACCACAATTTGAACATGAAGAATTTTGTACTCCCATGAATTTAGACTCCACCACAGAAGCTTTCAGACTCAGTGAGCAAAACTTCGATAGATCTACATCACGAATTCAGGCATATTTAGATCAGATTTTGCTTCACCTACAAAAGGAGGAAATTCATGAGGAAATGTATGTTGTCCCTAATGAAGTGTCTAGTCCCATTCATGTAAATGATGTTGAATATGAACCTAATTTAGAGGAACATGAATCGACTAACGACACCACCACTTTTAATGAGGACCAATATGCATACTACCATGATGATGATTATGATGATTATGATGATGTGTTAGAAGAACATGAAAATATTGTGGAACCTGTTGGTTCAATAACATATGGCTTCTCGCCCTCGACCTTCATGAATGTTTTTTTTCTAATACTCATTGTAATTCATATGATTTTGATATTGACATGGGATTCGTACAATTATTCTGTGAAGATGAACATGACATAGGAATAGTTGAATCTTCTGTAGACACTAATATGCATGAAAATATATTTGATGTGTCTGATTCTCTACCTAGGTCACATTGTGATATTTCTCCTGATTTGCCAATGCATGAGAATGAATCTGTTAATGATGTTGATGACTCTGATTGTGATCTTGCCAATTTGTTTGATGATTGTGAGCATGTTGTGACACTTGTAGAAGACTTAGGAGATGTTGATGTGATTAGTAATGATGTGCCTATCCTCCTACACGAGTCACAATCTGATGGCCTTCCACCCAACCTAGATTTGGTTTGTACCAATATTGTAAAACCAATTTTTCTGAGAATGCCCAACCTAGGTTTGGAACTGTGTGCTTCCCAAGTCCTCTTGGACTATTTTGCTTCTAAGTATAATACATCTGAGGAACCACAGTTGGAATTAGCATGTTTGCCCGTCCCTAGCACAGTTCATTTCGAGCTAGACCTTTTGCATGATGAACCCCCGAAACTGCGCGATTTTGTTTTCAAAATTATATCTTCTGTAAAATCCAGGTTTGGGGGTAGCTCATTTTGTTTCACAGTTTCACTTGCGTTTCTTTCCTATTATTATTTGAAGCTGTTGAAACCTCTACACTTTGTCTTTTGGGTTGATCCTCAACTCTTTAGACTTTTGGTGTATGGTGAATTTTTTTGTATATAATCCAGTAGTTAAAATTTCTTAAAAACCCTTTTGTTCCTTTTGTATATTTTGCTAATCCAATATGATCTCGGCTGAAATATGTTGGATTTTTGCCTTGAATAACGGAGTTTTAATTCTGCTTTCGCCGAAATCGGGTATTCTCTCTCCTTTTACTCTACTCAGCATGTCCCTTTCCATATGATGCATTTTAATTCTTTCCATATTTTGAAACATTGAGGACAATATTTAGTTTAGGTTTGGGGGTATAGAGTAGATACCACGATAATATGCTATAATTGAAAACGAACTCCTTCTTCTTTTTGAAAAAATTGAAAATTTCAAAAAAAATTAAAAAATTGAAAAAAATCATAAAAATGGAGCTCATTTACCTTGAAATGTTGACTCTTGTGCAAATATTTTTTATTAGGAGTCTTAGTCTAGATATTTAGGCACCCTGATTCTAGCACAATTCACATAGTGATAAGAAATTTGCACGCGCACGATCTACCAATACATGTATGCCTCGATCTTCAAGGTGTTGATAGGAAGTTACGATTGCCAATCACTTTAGAATACTGAACGAAACTTGACTAGCTTGTTCTTTGGTTGGTTGGGATAGAAGGTGGAGGTTACATTAAGAAAGACAACCATCGAATTTAACTGGGTGCATCAAAAAGGGCTACCTCTTGCAAAGTGTCATGTAATTTTTGTTTCCTTTTGTATATGTATCAAAGTGTTTCCTTGTTCTCAAAAAAAAAAAAAAAAAAAAAAAAAAAAAAAAAAAAAAACGATGTATATTTCAGAAAAAAAAAATATGAGAAAAAAAATATCAGAAAAATACAAAAAAATCAAGTATTTATCAATTCCATCTCTCTTGTTCCAAAAATAAAAAGAGAATAGTCAATGTAAATAAGAGTCATGTAAATAGTCATCTTTTGTTGTTTCATTGTAATAAGCAAGGAAGGTGTATGCCATTGATGTACAACGCGAGTAATTGTGAAATACCTCCAACTCATTCACAATTCTCGTAAAGTCCGGACAGCTAGCTAGATTTCGACCTCAGTTCTTAGCCTGAGAAACTATCTCTTGGTGATTAGTAGTCATGACTTCAGATCTTTCTTTACACATGTGTAGATACACTTTACACTCTTATCACATGTCTTTTTTTGTTATCAGTGCTAGGATTGTGCCTTCGATAGCTAGATTGACATTCATTTTGCTGTGAGCTTAAACTGTTTTGCACATGTCACATTTGATGGAATCTGAGCTTATATTTTGTCCTTAGGTTTTGTAGCACACCTCTGGTAAACCTTCACGAGACTTCACTCGTCCACTAGGGACACTTAGTGGTTTAAAAGGCTTAGTGCATACGCTAAATGCATTCGAGAGACCAGCGACAGTGGTATAGTTAGGATTTCCTTAGTTTTGTTTTACTTGAGGACAAGTAAAATTCAGGTTTGGGGGTATTTGATGAGTGCTAAAAAGTGCATATTTCTATATATTTTTCTTGGCATTTAACTCATCTTTTGTGCATTAATTCTACATTTTATCCCATATTCTGTATTTTCATTGTTTTCAAGAATAAATTTTTCTTACTTAATTTTGCATTTTTAGGTAATAAATAAAGTATGGATGAATTGCGGAGCGGAATAGAGCAGAAAAGTAGTGAAAAGCCGGGAGGAGTTACGCAAGGAAGCCGCGAAGAACGTTGTGCATAAGACCAAGAGGCTAGGAATGGGCTTGAAGAAGAAGAATTGTCCTTAAAGAAGATATGGGATTGGCATACCCAAGGCCCAAAGCCCTTTCTCAAACCCATTTCCACTATCCAAGCCCGTCTCGGATTTCAGCCGTCAGATCGAAGCATTTCAGCATCCTACGGTCGCTCCATCATCGCACATCAAACTCCGAAGCTCCCGCTTTACATCGCAACGCCCATCTCCATCTTGGGCCGTCCTTTTCGTTGCATTCCTCCATCCGACGGTCGCTACCCACAGCCTCCCATCTCACCGTTGGATCCACCTACCATCGTCACATCCCACAGACCAGATCGCGAAACGTCATCCCTCGCTGAAACCGCTCAACACTACAGTACCAAACACCCTACACCTCTACCAAACGCCCCCTACCCCAAACTCAGTCGACCTCTTTCTTCTCCACCTTACCCTGCTGCAAAACCACCTCTCCCTGCAACTGTCGCCACCACCTTCTCCCTGCCACAGCCACCCTAGTTCCGCCACCATCATCACCCTATCGACCAACAACCAAAACCCATCTCCCCCCTAGCCCTCTAGTTCCCTATTTTCTCACTTTTTCACGCTTCTTTGCCTGAATCCCTAGGCGTGAAAAAACTGATGAATTAGGTAACCTAGAGTTGCAATTGGCGCATGAGAAGAGGTCAGGGAGCAATTACAAAGCATGGGTCGACGATTTCAAGGATCAATTTCAAAAAATTAGGTAACCCTAATTCAACTGATTTTTGGGGAAGAACCCTAATTTTGTAGTTTTGGGAAATTGGGTCTGTGGGTATAAATATGTATTGTTGGGTTGTGTTAAAGACATGCCTGGGCTAGCCAGAGCTTCACCCAAGGGGCCTGGAATAGCCAGTGCCTCTAAGTTCTTTTCAGTTCATGTTTTGAAGTCAGTTAATTTCAAATGTTAATTATGTTTATCATGTTTTAATTTCATGTGCTAGGGTTTAGATGAAACTCTTGATTTTATGTTAAGATAGTTAGTAATTTGTCATTGTTCTTGTAGTGCTACAAATGAGTTAGGACTGCTAGTATCCATTTGAACAAGCAAACCTGTGATCAGCTGTGCTGTAGAAAGACAGCTGATGCTAGGGGTAAGTAAGTGATAATGGTTAAAAATTCAGTACATTAGAAGGATTGAGCCCAAATGCCTTAGAGTTGATAGATTAAGTGGTTGTGCAAGCAAACCTGTGATCAGCTGTGCTGTAGAAAGACAGCTGATGCTAGGGGTATGCTAGTAAAATTAGTTGATAAATCATCCACAATCTGCCCTGAGATGAAACAAGAACATGGTTGATTAGTATCTGCCTTAGTTTAGGATCAAGAAGTAGATTCAAAGACCCTAGTACCTTCATTCTTTAGTTCACTGCCTGTCACTAGCTCAGACTATCTAGGAAACTTCAATAGCCCCCTCCAAGTCCCTGTGGACAAACCCCTTCTTACTCCACCTATCTACAACCACCCTGTATACTTGCAGGTGCAGTTGTAGGTTCTTTTAAAACCACACCAAGTTTTTGGCGCCGCTGCCGGGGACTCGGTTAGCGGCGCTGTTGTTGTTTTTTTTTTTTTTTTTTTTGCTCTGCATTTGTTTGCTGTTGCAGGTCTTGTTGCTGGCTAGCCTTTGCTAACCTTGTTGTTGCATCCTTAGTGCATCATGTTGCATCTTCACTGCATTTACTGTTCATTACAACTGCATTCTTGCATTCTCTCATTTACTGTCATCTAGCCTCACAGAATTCTTAACTTGCACCATCTAGCCTTTATGGATGCATCATCACCTTTAGCTTGCATCTAGTTTTGTCCTGCATATTCAGTTATCAACTCATCTTGAAGCTCATTGATTCTGTCCTGTAACTTTCTTATTTGTCATCTGAAGCTTGTGCCATCTGCATTGCATCTTACATCATCTTGGCATACTTGTCATCTTATATTCTTGCATATCTTCTTGCACTGCATCCATTTGCATAAGCATCACTGTGTAACTGCATCTTAGTCTCACTTGCTTCTGTGCATTTAGTGTAAGCATTTAACTGTTCTTGCATACTGTTTTGCATTACCAAGCATCTTTGCTGTTCTTGCTTACTTAGTTGCATCTTTTAGCTTAGCTTAGTGTAAGCATAGTCCCTGTTCTTGCACTTCCTGTTAGGCATTGTCTTACCTCTTTAGTGCATTGTCTTGCTTCTTTCTCTTGTTATTGCTCTTGCTTTTGCCTTGCTGTTGGGTTCAGAACAAAAGCTGCTGCAATTGAACAAGCCCATTTGCTGTTGAACAATTCTGCTGGGCTTGCTGTTTGAACTGCAGTAGTGATCCAGCTGCCAAGCTTCTGTTGCTGGGCTGTGCAATAAAGAAACAAAAGCCCAACTGGGCTGTAAGCTGCAGAAGGAGAGGAAATTGAACCAAGCCCAACTGGGCCTTGAGTGTTGAAGCCAAAGCTTAGGATGATCCAAAGCCCAACTGGGCTTTTGCAACCTAACTGAGCAGCTGGGCTGTGCTTAAGCAAGTAAGCCTAAACCCATTAAGAGAACCCAACCTGTGGGCTTCCATTTTTAATTTGTGGGCTTGTAATAATTTTTGTTTTTCTTTATTTTTTATTTTGGCTTGTAATAATTTTTCTTTTTCTTCTCTTTCTTTTATGGGTTTGTAATTATTATTGTTGTTTTTATTTTCTTTTATGGGTTGTGCTAATTTATGATAGGATAATTTAAAAAAAAAATAACAAAATAATAATAATTACTTGCTCCCAAATTCAAAAAAAAACCAAATTTTATTCTGCTCCCACATTAAAAACCAAAATTTTTTCCCATTAAAACCAAATGTCTCCCGCCAAAACCAAATTTTTCCCAACAAAACCAAATTTTTCCAAAAAGTCCAATCCCTTAAAAACCAAATTTTGAGCTTTGTAAACTCTTTACTTAGCCTTTGAGCCCAATCATGTCTAGATCTTTTTCTACAGTTGGGGAATACAACGAATCCCTTAGAGAACTTGCGTATGGACAAACTTCACGTTATGAACCTCCCACAGACCATGATGTCAATAGTTATAGGAATTATTATGCACATTTTCAAAGTCTCGAGCTTCAATACATGAACCCTACTGACTATTCGCACATGCATCGTTTGCCACAACGTGAAAATGAACATTTTGCTAGTGCCTCACTCACACAATCATCTCTTGTGGATCAATTAGAAGCTAGGATCGCAGCTTTAGAAATGCAATCACATGAGGAATCTGTCACATCTAATTTTCTTAGGCAACCTAAAATCTGCATGTCCCGCATGTGGTAGTTTAGACCACCCTGTTGAGAATTGTCATATTTTGCATAATTTTAGGCAATCTAGAGAAAATCCAAGGTATGAAATGCCCATAAATTGTGAGAATGGTAGTCATTGGGACCATAATCAATCCTTTGAAGGTTGCGATCAATCTTTTATAAACCCTAATGACCATGTACACATGTACCAATCACCACAATTTGAACATGAAGAATTTTGTACTCCCATGAATTTAGACTCCACCACAGAAGCTTTCAGACTCAGTGAGCAAAACTTCGATAGATCTACATCACGAATTCAGGCATATTTAGATCAGATTTTGCTTCACCTACAAAAGGAGGAAATTCATGAGGAAATGTATGTTGTCCCTAATGAAGTGTCTAGTCCCATTCATGTAAATGATGTTGAATATGAACCTAATTTAGAGGAACATGAATCGACTAACGACACCACCACTTTTAATGAGGACCAATATGCATACTACCATGATGATGATTATGATGATTATGATGATGTGTTAGAAGAACATGAAAATATTGTGGAACCTGTTGGTTCAATAACATATGGCTTCTCGCCCTCGACCTTCATGAATGTTGTTTTTTCTAATACTCATTGTAATTCATATGATTTTGATATTGACATGGGATTCGTACAATTATTCTGTGAAGATGAACATGACATAGGAATAGTTGAATCTTCTGTAGACACTAATATGCATGAAAATATATTTGATGTGTCTGATTCTCTACCTAGGTCACATTGTGATATTTCTCCTGATTTGCCAATGCATGAGAATGAATCTGTTAATGATGTTGATGACTCTGATTGTGATCTTGCCAATTTGTTTGATGATTGTGAGCATGTTGTGACACTTGTAGAAGACTTAGGAGATGTTGATGTGATTAGTAATGATGTGCCTATCCTCCTACACGAGTCACAATCTGATGGCCTTCCACCCAACCTAGATTTGGTTTGTACCAATATTGTAAAACCAATTTTTCTGAGAATGCCCAACCTAGGTTTGGAACTGTGTGCTTCCCAAGTCCTCTTGGACTATTTTGCTTCTAAGTATAATACATCTGAGGAACCACAGTTGGAATTAGCATGTTTGCCCGTCCCTAGCACAGTTCATTTCGAGCTAGACCTTTTGCATGATGAACCCCCGAAACTGCGCGATTTTGTTTTCAAAATTATATCTTCTGTAAAATCCAGGTTTGGGGGTAGCTCATTTTGTTTCACAGTTTCACTTGCGTTTCTTTCCTATTATTATTTGAAGCTGTTGAAACCTCTACACTTTGTCTTTTGGGTTGATCCTCAACTCTTTAGACTTTTGGTGTATGGTGAATTTTTTGTATATAATCCAGTAGTTAAAATTTCTTAAAACCCTTTGTTCCTTTTGTATATATTTTGCTAATCCAATATGATCTCGGCTGAAATATGTTGGATTTTTGCCTTGAATAACGGAGTTTTAATTCTGCTTTCCGCGAAATCGGGTATTCTCTCTCCTTTTACTCTACTCAGCATGTCCCTTTCCATATGATGCATTTTAATTCTTTCCATATTTGAAACATTGAGGACAATATTTAGTTTAGGTTTGGGGGTATAGAGTAGATACCACGATAATATGCTATAATTGAAAACGAACTCCTTCTTCTTTTTGAAAAAATTGAACAATTTCAAAAAAAATTAAAAAATTGAAAAAAATCATAAAAATGGAGCTCATTTACCTTGAAATGTTGACTCTTGTGCAAATATGTTTTTATTAGGAGTCTTAGTCTAGATATTTAGGCACCCTGATTCTAGCACAATTCACATAGTGATAAGAAATTTGCACGCGCACGATCTACCAATACATGTATGACCTCGATCTTCAAGGTGTGGATAGGAAGTTACGATTGCCAATCACTTTAGAATACTGAACGAAACTTGACTAGCTTGTTCTTTGGTTGGTTGGGATAGAAGGTGGAGGTTACATTAAGAAAGACAACCCGAATTTAACTGGGTGCATCAAAAAGGGCTACCTCTTGCAAAGTGTCATGTAATTTTTGTTTCCTTTTGTATTGTATCAAAAGTGTTTCCTTGTTCTCAAAAAAAAAAAAAAAAAAAAAAAAAAAAAAAAAAACGATGTATATTTCAGAAAAAAAAATATATGAGAAAAAAAATATCAGAAAAATACAAAAAATCAAGTATTTATCAATTCCATCATCTCTTGTTCCAAAAATAAAAAGAGAATAGTCAATGTAAATAAGAGTCATGTAAATAGTCATCTTTTGTTGTTTCATTGTAATAAGCAAGGAAGGTGTATGCCATTGATGTACAACGCGAGTAATTGTGAAATACCTCCAACTCATTCACATTCTCGTAAAGTCCGGACAGCTAGCTAGATTTCGACCTCAGTTCTTAGCCTGAGAAACTATCTCTTGGTGTTAGTAGTCATGACTTCAGATCTTTCTTTACACATGTGTAGATACACTTTACACTCTTATCACATGTCTTTTTTTTGTATCAGTGCTAGGATTGTGCCTTCGATAGCTAGATTGACATCTTCATTTTGCTGAGCTTAACTGTTTTGCACATGTCACATTTGATGGAATCTGAGCTTATATTTTGTCCTTAGGTTTTGTAAGCACACCTCTGGTAACCTTCACGAGACTTCACTCGTCCACTAGGGACACTTAGTGGTTTAAAAGGCTTAGTGCATACGCTAAATGCATTCGAGAGACCAGCGACAGTGGTATAGTTAGGATTTCCTTAGTTTTGTTTTACTTGAGGACAAGTAAAATTCAGGTTTGGGGGTATTTGATGAGTGCTAAAAAGTGCATATTTCTATATATTTTTCTTGGCATTTAACTCATCTTTTGGCATTAATTCTACATTTTATCCCATATTCTGTATTTTCATTGTTTTCAAGAATAAATATTTTTCTTACTTAATTTTGCATTTTTAGGTAATAATAAAGTATGGATGAATTGCGGAGCGGAATAGAGCAGAAAAGTAGTGAAAAGCCGGGAGGAGTTACGCAAGGAAGCCGCGAAGAACGTTGTGCATAAGACCAAGAGGCTAGGAATGGGCTTGAAGAAGAAGAATTGTCCTTAAAGAAGATATGGATTGGCATACCCAAGGCCCAAAGCCCTTCTCAAACCCATTTCCACTATCCAAGCCCGTCTCGGATTTCAGCCGTCAGATCGAAGCATTTCAGCATCCTACGGTCGCTCCATCATCGCACATCAAACTCCGAAGCTCCCGCTTTACATCGCAACGCCCATCTCCATCTTGGGCCGTCCTTTTCGTTGCATTCCTCCATCCGACGGTCGCTACCCACAGCCTCCCATCTCACCGTTGGATCCACCTACCATCGTCACATCCCACAGACCAGATCGCGAAACGTCATCCCTCGCTGAAACCGCTCAACACTACAGTACCAAACACCCTACACCTCTACCAAACGCCCCCTACCCCAAACTCAGTCGACCTCTTTCTTCTCCACCTTACCCTGCTGCAAAACCACCTCTCCCTGCAACTGTCGCCACCACCTTCTCCCTGCCACAGCCACCCTAGTTCCGCCACCATCATCACCCTATCGACCAACAACCAAAACCCATCTCCCCCCTAGCCCTCTAGTTCCCTATTTTCTCACTTTTTCACGCTTCTTTGCCTGAATCCCTAGGCGTGAAAAAACTGATGAATTAGGTAACCTAGAGTTGCAATTGGCGCATGAGAAGAGGTCAGGGAGCAATTACAAAGCATGGGTCGACGATTTCAAGGATCAATTTCAAAAAATTAGGTAACCCTAATTCAACTGATTTTTGGGGAAGAACCCTAATTTTGTAGTTTTGGGAAATTGGGTCTGTGGGTATAAATATGTATTGTTGGGTTGTGTTAAAGACATGCCTGGGCTAGCCAGAGCTTCACCCAAGGGGCCTGGAATAGCCAGTGCCTCTAAGTTCTTTTCAGTTCATGTTTTGAAGTCAGTTAATTTCAAATGTTAATTATGTTTATCATGTTTTAATTTCATGTGCTAGGGTTTAGATGAAACTCTTGATTTTATGTTAAGATAGTTAGTAATTTGTCATTGTTCTTGTAGTGCTACAAATGAGTTAGGACTGCTAGTATCCATTTGAACAAGCAAACCTGTGATCAGCTGTGCTGTAGAAAGACAGCTGATGCTAGGGGTAAGTAAGTGATAATGGTTAAAAATTCAGTACATTAGAAGGATTGAGCCCAAATGCCTTAGAGTTGATAGATTAAGTGGTTGTGCAAGCAAACCTGTGATCAGCTGTGCTGTAGAAAGACAGCTGATGCTAGGGGTATGCTAGTAAAATTAGTTGATAAATCATCCATTACAATCTGCCCTGAGATGAAACAAGAACATGGTTGATTAGTATCTGCCTTAGTTTAGGATCAAGAAGTAGATTCAAAGACCCTAGTACCTTCATTCTTTAGTTCACTGCCTGTCACTAGCTCAGACTATCTAGGAAACTTCAATAGCCCCCTCCAAGTCCCTGTGGACAAACCCCTTCTTACTCCACCTATCTACAACCACCCTGTATACTTGCAGGTGCAGTTGTAGGTTCTTTTAAAACCACACCATCCATGGTACAATTGTACTCCCTACGCCTCTGATCCCAGCAGGATACTGCGCACTTGATTCCCTTAGATGATCTCACCCACAACTAAGAGTTGCTACGACCCAAAATCGAAGGCTTTAACAATAAAAAAACCTGTCTCACACAGACAAGTCTATCAAAGGATCAATCTGTCTCCCACAGAAAAACCCTAAAGGTTTTGTTCCGTCTTTTGATAATAATCAAGGTGAACAGGAACCAATTGATAATCCAATCACCTCACAACAATCTTAATCGTATGGTAGCGAAACAAGATGTCATGGAATCACAAACAATGAGACGAAGGTGTTTGTGATTACTTTTTATATCTTGACTATCGGAGAAATCAAACAATCTCTAGCCAATCAATATAATTGTACTATTACGATAGAAGATGCAAGATAAGATCACACAACTACGATAAAAGTAGTATCGGTCTGGATTCACAATACCAATGAAGTCTTCGAGTCGTTAACCTGGTTTTAGAAGAAGAAAACCAAAGGTTAAAGGAGAACCGAATCTAGCACGCAAACTAGTAGCACACGTAAGGTGTGGGGATTAGTTTTGCAGAGTTGCTAGATGTCCCCTTATATAGTCTTTCAAATCAGGGTTTTGCCTTAGTTACAAAGCAATCAATAACCACCGTTAGATGAAAAAATGATTTAGATTCAATCTAATATTTCTCAACCGTTAGATCGAAAACTTAGCTCTTCATACACAAATGACTGTACGCTTCTAGGTTTGTAAATCGCACCCAAACGTGTACATTGTTAGTTCAACAATAGTTTACCAAAAAGGTTAACCATAAGAGCATTTCATACCAACCATGTTCTTCTTCACCATAACTAGTTCAAATGACTCCAATGAACTAGTTAAGAGAGTTGTTCAATTGCAAGGAAATCTTATGTAACTACACAAGACACAATTGAAGCAAAGATGATTTGATTCACAAGAATCGGTTCATGAACTTTAATAGCCACGGTTTGCAAAAGCATTCCTTAGTCTTTTAAGATTAAGTTCAGAGATCATCTTTAGATATATAACCTTCTCAAGTTCGCAGACTAGGTTCGCGTACTTAAGACACCGGAAAGAGTTCACAAACTCCAGCAGAAATTCTCGGGTTTGAGAACAACACGGACTACGTTCGCAGACTGGGTTCGTGGACTTGGCTCACGCAAGTAGTTTGTCAACTCCAGCAAAAATTCTCGGGTTTGAGAACTTCGGCAGTTCGCGGACTTGGCACTTGCCATACTTCCGGTTCTCTTGATCAACAAAGTTCGAGGAATACATTGGTTCTGTAATCTAAACTCTCATTCCAATCATTGAAACATTCTTAGAGGACGTTATATAGTTGTTACACCATTTCTCGTCAAAGCAATATTCAAAGGGATTGAAACATTCATGACTTTCGTCGCTAGGTAAAGATAAACTTAGTCGAAGCAAAAAGCTTACCAACACATATTTCGAGATATAGATAGGCGAGGTATACTCATCTCGAAATACCAAATGTGTATGATCTAGTCTATATATATAGCATACGACTTTTGTCTCAAATAGTAGGAGATAAAATAGATAGACTTTTGAGTGACAAATAAGTTCAAGTCTCCACATACCTTTTTGTTGAGAAGTTCCACCGGTTCCTTGAGTAGTCCTTCTACTTGTATGATGAATCGCCATGAAGTCCTTGAGCTCAACTATACTTACTATCCTAGTCCGAGACTTAGCTATAAGAGACTAGAAATCAAGACTTACAGTTTTGATCACTAACATTGACAAACATGCTTGAGATAACAACGCATGCGAGTTCGACTGAGCAGTGCTCTAACAATCTCTCCCTTTGTAAATTTTAGTGACAAAACTATCAATACATATGGAATAAAAAAAAGATAATGAAACTTTAGTAGCTCCTATTCCACATGTATGATCTTCAACATTCCTCGAAATCTTCGTCACTTCCAAGTAGTCCAATGATCCTAAAGGTTGTAATTTTAGCACCATCGTTGTTGAAGATCCATAGCTATAACAATGAGAAAGCATCGATCTCGATCATTGTTATACAGTGTCATAGTATTATTACACAGTGTCAAAGCTCAATTGTATCACAACTTCAACAATAATACTATGGTGATATGTATCACTCCCCCTTAGTCAATACTCCATCTCACATGAAAACCACTCCCCCTTACACAATGATCCGAAAACCATATGTATTTGTAGTGTGAACTACATATTAAGTCTCCCCCTTTTTGTCAATAAAATTGGCAAAGGTACAAGAACAGGTTCATAATGAAATTTCCGTAAGAGACATTTCGTGACTGAGAGAAACAAACACACATCATCTTATTTAGATGCAATCATATAGTCGAAGCTAACAACATTCATCAAGGAGTTTAAAGATACAAGATAACCCCTCCAAAATTCCACAACCGCACACCCCTCAAGATATGACCATTAAGCACAAGTTCAAAATAACTCTCCCCCATTTGATGTCATTCCCGAAAGAACAACAACGAGCGACCTTAATTTCAAGAGAAACGAAGGATTTTTATTGGACACCAAAACCATGAGAATGATTTCTATATCCAAAACTCAATCAAATTAATCGTAAGTAAACCCATGATTAATTTAATTGGAATACATAATCAAATTAAACACAAAAGTGATCAATTTAATTCATTGTGCTCAACATAAGTAAACTTACGGAACAACGACTAAGTTAACCATACAAGAGAGTGATTGGCTTAATTAATCATATACTCAACACAAGAGAAACTTGTGGAGTAATAACTAAATAACCAACAAGATGATTAATTTAGTTCTAATATGCTCAACATAAAGTATATTACGGAACAACCAACAAGGTTAATAAAAAATAATCAACTTTGTCGTATCGTGCTCAACATAAGACACATTACGGAGCCTCACGGTAATACAAAAAGGATGGATCAATGAAGATCAATACCGTGGAATACATAAGGATTCATTCTTTTGCACAAGAATATACAATAGCAATAATCCTTGGATACAAAATATTTTAACCTATCTTCCGTCAAAGATTGGCAATATAGGCTTAACTTTTGTATTTGTCAAAAGTCTATTCATTCTTAAACCAATAAACGAATACTGATCATGAACGACTTTACTTTTGACAAAATATGGGAACATAGTTCGGACGTAAACACCAATATCCCATAACAAATTGCAATATAACAAATCATAAATATTAAATACTGCAAAACATCATCCTCCAAAATAGTTTTAGAATTTAAACCAAAAAGCCTAAAAACAAGAAGATGAAAATAATAGCTATGTGTAGTCACAATCATCGCTATTCAAAGCACTAGTTATTCTTCCAACTAAACCAAAAATAAGACATACTAGGCAACAATATCTTTGAAAAATTATTTATCATTCTCGAACTCCTTGTCGTCAACAGCCATAAGAACATAAGGTTCGTGGAGATAGGAGTTGATATCAACAAACCGTCTTGGCTGAATATGTCGAACCAGGGCTTTCTGAATTTCCAAAGATCTTAAAATTCAAGCCTTTATATCACGAATCTCCTTTCTTACTTAAACTCATCAAGAACATCGGAAAACTTCTGAGAGTTAGAAGGGACAACCCTTGGCTTTCTTGTATTCCTCCTTTTCCTTTTTAAGGACGGAATAACTGGAGATTTTTCTTTTTCCTTGATTGATGGCTTAACAATCATGTTGACATCCTTTCCATCCAAAGACATGATGCTTATGAGAACAGCTATAACCAACTGATTTTTGTGATTGGAATTCACACTCTCAACAAGCGGTCTTGAGATATAAAGAATATTACAAAGGAAAAAGGAATGTAGGGTTCGAAACCTTTAAACAGGTTCGTGGACGTTCAACTCTAAACCCTATAAAGAGTATAATTGTCGAAAATAACCCTTCCTTTTATTTGATAGACAGAAAAGAATAAACCTAAGAAAAAACTTTTCTTAAAGCCTGTGCGTTCATAACCTTGTCTCTTTTGATCAGGCACATGAGACAAGATTTCCCAAACGACACACTTAATTTGTTCTGTGGTGAACAATTTGTCCACCAATTTCCTCTTGAGAGGAATCTTCTGATCTCTGTCTATCAAAGCGATTTGACCATGTTTTCTTCTCAAATGGTCTTGTCTTGTCTTTGGAAACTAACTTCTTAGACGAAGATAAAATCCTACATACCTCAGCGATCTTCTGGGCAAGTTTAAGCTTCCTTGCTAATTGATTTGCTCTTCGTTGAAGTTTTTTGGAGTGCCTCACTTGATGCTTGTACTTGTAACATATTGATAGTTCATGACCCTTCTGAGAACAAAACGAGCACGTCAAACTTGGATAGTATTCAGGCATCTGTGGTGCGACTGCAGCTAAACACAAGGTAGATCCTGAAACATTACAGAAAGAGTTTCCAAAGGATGGGTCAATTGAATCTTCCAACTTGATTGGGTTCTCTTCTTCACCGAAACCATCAAGATTGATATATGTATTGCTACAGTTATCAAAATCAATGTTTTCACATAGAAGACCGACATTTGACTTCCTGTCTTCATCAGAATCATACATCTCCGACATCTCATCAAGTGTTACAACAAGACCTTTGTTCCCAGTGTATTTTCTACGATTTTGGCACTCATTTGCAAAATGACCAAAACCTTTACACTTAAAGCACTGTGGCATATCCTCGTCATCAGCCTCATCAACATCCCTATTTTTAGGAGGGATGCGATTGTGAGGTTTATCTGACGACCTAGGTTTGTCTCTTGAAAACCGTTTACTTCTCTTCAATAGAAGATCCCTAAACTGTCTTGTGATCAAGGAGACTGATTTGTCAAGATCTTCATCTGAAAAATCACCCTCAGACTGATCATCCTCAGAGACATAAACACTTTTACTCTTATCAAGTAATTTAGTGTTCTTCCGTGCTTTAAAGGAAACATCCTTTCCGATTTTGGATGTATGATCATGATCAAAGATCTTTATCTTTCCAACCAATGTATTTATGGAAAGATTATCAAGGTTATTTCCCTCAACGATGGCATGCTTCTTAGACTCGTATCTAGATGGCAGCGATCTGAGAATTTTCATCACAATGTCCTTTTCAGGAATAGTCTTACCCAATGCAAAAGATGCATTAACAATTTCAAACACTCTGTGATTAAACTCATCAAATGTATCTTCATCTAACATACGAAGGTTCTCCCAATCGGAATTAAGGTTTTGAAGCCTAGCTTCCTTTTCACTGGAGTTACCTTCAAATACGGTTTCTAAGATATCCCAAGCATCTTTAGACCGAGTGAAATTAGACACATGGTGCTGAAGATTTGGGGTAATGACATGTATAATAGCATTCAAACCGTCGGAATTTTTCTTTACAACATTTATCTCAGCAGGAGTATATTCACCAATAGGTTTGGGAGCGCTTTCATTTCCAACTGCCACAACGGGAGCATTATAGCCATTAACAACATATACCCATGATTGAAAATCACGTGCTTGGAGAAAAGCTCGCATGCCAATTTTCCACCATAGGTAATTAGAGCCATCGAAGGCTGGTGGTAAGTTAATTGAGATAACACCTCTGTCCATAGAGTCAGATCGCTACAAACACATACTTGTAAAGTCTTGAACGTGTTTCCCTGCTCTGATACCAATTGAAAAAACGGGGGTCTAACAAAACCACCCAATATTTCGCTTAGAAATCTATATAGACTAACTCCGAAATATTTTCTAGAGAATCAACTAGACAGTCAGACTCAATCTAGGTAAAATTATTTCAAGGAGTTAATATCTCTCTCTTGTTTTGATTTACTCAAGCTAATAGAAATCAGCGAGTCCTAATCAAACACAAGGAATAACTTGGACGGTTTTCTAAGACCAATGTCCAAGGATCAACCAATGACAATCAAACAACCAAAGGTTGGATTATACCAATTGATGATCTACACGCACAACTTGTATTATTTCAATTATAAAGATAAACAATATAATGCGAAAACTGAAATAACACAGACACCAGAAATTTTGTTAACGAGGAAACCGCAAATGCAGAAAAACCCCGGGACCTAGTCCAGGTTGAATACACACTGTATTAAGCCGCTACAGACACTATCCTACTCCAAGCTAACTTTGGACTGGACTATAGTCGAACCCCAATCAGTCTCCCACTGATCCAAGGTACAGTTGTACTCCCTACTCCTCTGATCCCAGCAGGATACTGGGCACTTGATTCCCTTAGATGATCTCACCCACAACTAATAATTGCTACGACCCAAATCGCAGGCTTTAACAATAAACAAATCTGTCTCACACAGATAAGTCTATCAAAGGATCAATCTGTCTCCCACAGAAAAACGTTAAAGTTTTTGTTCCGTCTTTTGATAATAATCAAGGTGAACATGAACCAATTGATAATCCGGTCTTATATTCCCGAAGAACATCTTAGATTAATCAATCACCTCAAAACAATCTTAATCGATCACCTCACAACAATCTTAATCGTATGGTAGCGAAACAAAATGTCGTGGAATCACAAACAATGAGACGAAGGTGTTTGTAATTACTTTTTATATCTTGCATATCGGAGAAATCAAATAATCTCTAGCCAATCAATATGATTGTACTATTACGATAGAAGATGCAAGATCAGATCACACAACTACGATAAAAGTAGTATCGGTCTGGCTTCACAATCCCAATGAAGTCTTCAAGTCGTTAACCTGGTTTTAGAAGAAGAAAACCAAAGGTTAAAGGAGAAACGACTCTAGAACGCAAACTAGTAGCACACGTAAGGTGTGGGGATTAGTTTTGCAGAGTTGCTAGATGTCCCCTTATACAGTCTTTCAAATCAGGGTTTTGCCTTAGTTACAAAGCAATCAATATCCACCGTTAGATGAAAACCTGATTTAGATTCAAGGTAATATTTCTCAACCGTTAGATCGAAAACTTAGCTTGTCATACACAAATGACTGTACGCTTCTAGGTTTGTAAACCTCACCCAAACGTGTACATTGTTGGTTCAACAATAGTTTACCAAAAAAGTTAACCATAAGAGCATTTCATACCAACCATGTTCTTCTTCACCATAACTAGTTCAAATGACTCAAATGAACTAGTTAAGAGAGTTGTTCAATTGCAAGGAAATCTTATGTAACTACACAAGACACAATTGAAGCAAAGATGATTTGATTCACAAGAATCGGTTCATGAACTTTAATAACCACAGTTTGCAAAAGCATTCCTTAGTCTTTTAAGATTAAGTTCAGAGATCATCTTTAGATATATAACCTTCTCAAGTTCGCAGACTAGGTTCGCGGACTTAAGACACCGGATAGAGTTTACAAACTTTAACAGAAATTCTCGGGTTTGAGAACTTCGCCGGTTCGCGGACTGGGTTCGCAAACTTGGCTCACCCAAGTAGTTTGTCAACTCCAACAGAAATTCTCGGGTTTGAGAACTTCGGCAGTTCGCGGACTGAGTTTGCGGACTTGGCACTTGCCATACTTCCGGTTCTCTTGATCAACAAAGTTCGAGAACTTCTGTTCAAGGAATACATTGGTTATGTAATCTAAACTCTCATTCCAATCATTGAAACATTCTTAGAGGACGTTATATAGTTGTTAGACCATTTCTCGTCAAAGCAATTTTCAAAGTGATTGAAACATTCATGACTTTCGTCACTAGGTAAAGATAAACTTGGTCGAAGCGAAAATCTTACTAACACATATTTCGAGATATAGATAGGCGAGGTATACTCGGCTCGAAATACCAAATGTGTATGATCTAGTTTATATATATAGCATACGAATTTTGTCTCAAAGAGTATGATATAGAATAGATAGACTTTTGAGTGACAGATAAGTTCAAGTCTCCACATACCTTTTTGTCGAGAAGTTCCACCGGTTCCTTGAGTAGTCCTTCTACTTGTATGATGAATCGCTATGAAGTCCTTGAGCTCAACTACACTTACTATCCTAGTCCGAGACTTAGCTATAAGAGACTAGAAATCAAGACTTATAGTTTTGATCACTAACATTGACAAAAATGCTTGAGATAGCAACACATGTGAGTTCGACCGAGCATTGCTCTAACAGGTTTAGCGTTTTCGGGCCCAAGCCCCAAAATGGAAACCCATGCGTATCAGGTTTTGGAAATAAAACTAATATAAAAAGTAAATAACCCTAATATTTTTTTGTTATTGTTGATCAACTGAGCATCTCTTCTCTTCATTGTACGCTCGAGCAGCAGGGAGGAGGAAAAAAAAATTCACGCCAGCTCCAGTACCGCCGCCGTCCGATCACCGTCCGACAGATTTCCGGCCGGCGCCGACAGGTTAGTCCGTGCAACTTTTTTTTTTTGCTGTGTGTTTCATGATTCATGAATTTTTCACAAGACGAAACCCCATAGTTGCAAGCATGCGTAGGATTTATGAAGGATTTTTAGAAAACACATATATGCTCCCGTTAGTTCGTTAGCTTAGGAAACGAGTAAAAATCCTTAATATGGAAGAGATACATAAAATTTTGCATAGACATGGTCTAGTTGCAGTAGAAAAGTTTTTTGTTTATTAGGTTTCATGAAAACCCGAATTTACTTTCAAAGCATGAACTTTAGAAATACTTTTAGGAACGTAGGTTTGTTCGCAATAAAAGTAATAAATAATGATCCTTAGGGTTAAAGGAAATTTTGAAAAGACCTGGAGTTCATGATAAAATTTTATTTGTAAACTTTCAGCACCTTATTTGAAATATGTGGACCTTTACAAAATAGAAAAGACCCTCGTTTCATAGACGAATGCTCGTTTGAGCAAAAAGGTTTTTTTTTATATATATTTACGTGAGTTGTTAACTCACGATTTTTTTTAAAAGGTACGTGACTTATTCACGTTTTATTAAATAGAAATCAAGTTTTGATTTATGAAAAATTGTTGAAAGCAAACAATTTATGAGTTGATGAATTCGTAGTGTATGTGTGAGTTTAGTGATTTTATTGTGTATGTACACGTAAAAATCAGCGAATGTTCACATGGAAGGTTATGTGAATTATTCATAGTTTTATGAAAAGCCAATGTTGACTTTAAATAATACGTTTTTTGCTAGGCTTTTCAGGTTTGAAAGAACGAGCAAGTTTTGGGGTTTTACGCTGTTATCACTAAGTTCGTGAAATCGTAAATAGGTAAGAATTAAGGGTTACCATTTTGCAGACACTGTCATGAGCATCATAATTGTTTGGTTGTTTTGATTCCATTGTGTTGATGAAACTCATTTGGAATGTCGCAGCAATTTTGCAGAGATGACTCAACTTCGTAACGGTGCAGAAAGTGACGTTTCCAGATGTTGATGGTGGATTTTAGTTCAGGGCTAAAATTGTAAAACCAAATTTATACGCTGACATCCTGCAAAGTATAAAGCCACTGATAAGTGATGAATACTTCTTCACTTTAATAATTCACCTAGAATAGAGCATGTGGCAACAATCCCAGTATTCTGTGAATTAAATGCACAAAATTCATCCAGGTGGGAGCATGTAGAAACAATCCCATATATCCTGTGAATTTACAACATTATTAATTAATGCATGACTAGCCTTGTATTTCCTATGATGTTCACGCGGAACTCTCATTATTAGTTCGGCATGACGACTGAGTGTTGCTCTCAGCAGAGTAACACGAATCTCCAAGTGTTAATAGTGAGGCATGCACGAAATACCCGTACATGTCACATCTCTCGGTGTGTTATACTAGCCCGATTGATCCCACTTCTCTCGGTGTGTTATACTATCCCGATTGAGCATACATCTCTCGGTGTGTTATACTAGCCCGATTGAGAAGATTTGAATATGGACTGACAGTCTCAGAAACAATCACGACCACGCAAGTTGGCCGCATGATTTAACCAACCTAGATGATCCTCAGCAGGAGCAGGCTACCATCTTAATAACCACCAGCGATCCCGTTTATGCCCTGGTTGGTCGAATACATACCACGCCTCCCAAACAACCACCGAAAACCAGTCTAGAGTAGGATGGTTGGGCTGGTATGGAGCATCTTGGAAAACATGTACGCACAAGACTGCCAATGTCGGTATCAAACAGATCGCCGCCGTCCAACTTCTCCAGCATGGTTGGACGACATAGATCGTCCCATGGCCGGTTGGACAAGCGTTGTCCTGCACACCGGAGGGCCCTCTCCATGCCTGCATAATCGACCACCTCACGACCTAGCCAGGGAAAAACAAACGCTCGCCCAAAGTTCGGTCGGCGTGATGCTTTAAGGGTCGCAGGAAATTCCACTAAAGGTCTTAAATTGACCACAACCATCCAACCTCACCAGCATGTTTGGATGGCTTAGATCAGACCCATAGCCGCCAGGCAGGTATTGGCATGTTCAGCACCGGCCCAATGTGGGACCCACATGGTCGGCCTCCCCAAAAGAGGAGCGTAGCTTGTCAATTCGTCCAACCAAAGTAGCGTGGACATGAAAGCCTAATTAGAGTTTTCGGCATATCACATGTGTCGCAAATCAGTCGCGACCATCCATCTTCGCAGGCATAGATGGAGCGTGTAGATGTAGACTCAAAGGGTCCCAAGCATGTCAACACAATCGCTGTGGGCCCGTCTACATGCGTGACCAATCGGCCAAGGCCGACCATGGCTAGATGCCTCGATTCTGCCCAAACTAGGCATGGTCGCGCGGTTCCAATTGCAAACCGATCTAGACCACTCAACTTTGCCGGACAAATCGAGTGTCTTAGATCACATCTCCATGGGACAGTGAGGTACGGACGTGTACACCAACAATCCGTCTACACGCATGACCGGTCGGTCTTGCCAAAAGCATCTCCCATGCATGGATTCGACAAAGCTGAAAGAATGTACTTGCGCACCTCCTAAACCCTAATCTGACGGTCGCTGATATGGGTCGCAAGTCATCTCGTCCGTCCAAATTCGCCAGCTTGGACGGACAGCCTAATACAGGAGTTAGGCAACTAGTGAGGCATCACTACAATCACCGTCCACCACTCTTCCACACTGGGTGATCGTCCAAATCAGAGCTTGCCTGTATAGCCTCCAAACGATCACTCGAAGATGGATGGACGTGATGCTATTTTAAGACGCTAAAATTCATGACTTACTTCGTTAAGCCTTAAAACAATGATGCTTCATACACATTGATTATATTCGACGCGTTACATGTATAGAATACACACGATATTTGATGAATATCGACTTCCTAAATAACTTAGTTATTTAATATAGCATCACATGTTATTTTATGTGGGTCCCACATCCACACATTCGAGACATCAATCATGTCACAAACTGGGGGATACATACTGGGGTATTGGTCTGGCGGTTTACAACGTGCAGCGCGCGCCATCATAAGAACGTGTCAGGAAGACATGGACGGTTATTGATGATGGGAGAAGTGGGCCAGACTGGTCGTGTGACACTAACACACAACTCCACTACTCCATTACTCCACTTCATCCACTTCCCATGAGAGACGTGGGTTAGGCTCAATGACTTGTTTAAATAGGTTCTCCTCCCCATTTCCAAAAAAAAAAACAAGACATAAACCAAGTGTTGATACAATCATATTCAAACACCAGAACTGATAGCTTACATCCTGCAAGCCAGTTCAACTTTCTGATACAAGTCATAAAATAGCAAACACCTTTACAATCTCAACACCTTCTTCGCTTCCCTCCCTAAGATCAACCCCATCTCCTTCACTTTGTGACCGAAGCAAGTCTGGAACGACCATTTCATGGTTTAGGCCATAATTGTAGAGATTAATTTCTCGAATCACAAACACTCCCGTGCAGTGCATTTGTTTAGGGTTTAGATTCATTTCTCATCCACACACCGCAAATTACCAAAACCGGCAGAAATAGTTTTCACCCATAAACAATTGGCGACCACAGTGGGAGATTAATCTCTCGGTTGTGAAGTCAATTTCTTCAATACCAATTCCATTTTATTGATTTCGAAAATGGTGGATCTTAGGTCTGGATCAGCAACCAATCCTGACGGGACTAGCGCTGACAACACTCTCGGTGTTGATATCCCTGGTGTCACCGTGCAGCCAGTCAATACCATCAATGTATCTCGTGGAATTACTTCCTATACTACCAGCACCAGCGGAGCAAGAGGAGATATTCCATTGGGAGTGACACCTCCTATCACCAGAGCCATAGCAGCCGCAAACCCTAGCATCTCTTCAAGTGTAACGCCTCCAGCCGTCACCAAAGCAACTTCCACTCCTCCATCGGGACGAGGAGATAGAGGAGCCAGAGGAGGACAACCCCCTATTACAATGGTGGATTTGATGGAGTGACAAGAAGTTATCGCAAAGGAACAAACGTACATGGATACAACTCAGAAAGAGGTACTCACTTTTCTTAAGACATTAACTTATCGATTGCCACAAGAGCCGCGACATCCCCTGGAGCCAACAAGGAACGCATTCAACGCACTCGGAGAAGGTACTTCAGCGGCGCGGGACTACATGGACCTGATCAAAGAAGCGACATCAGATATGAGCGGTCCTGTCATGGAGACTCCTACACTGGGGACTGATCCTCACAAATATCCTCTTCAAGTCAATAGTTTCACTATGAACCAGAGGACGGTGTATCAGGAAGCGGTTTCTCTAGTGGAAAGTTTATGCGAACTTTTACACCTCTCGAAGAATCAGCGGGCGGAGACGTTTTGCTGCAATCAACCAGGGGAAGGTCACAACCGTGCCCTACATGTCACCGCACGCATCAAGGATTCAGAGTTCAAGAGGGCCCTATCGACACAGGAGCGTCTTCGATGTGATTACTCTCAAGACTCTCAGGACATCCAAGGTTCGCCCATGCATGGTCGTACAGAAGCCTACTACAATGACGGACTTCGAGGGAAACCAAACCAACACGTAAGGAAGCTCCGCGGAAAGAATCAGACAAAGTTCGTTGCATCCCACTTCCCACGTGGGCGTCAATTCAGGAGTAAGACCGACTTGCATCATTGAGGGTTAAAACCCACGATGCATCTTTGCTGACGAAGCATTCTTCTCCATTCTGTGAAGCTGCGACCCACATTCACACAAAGAGGGAGCAGACTTTTGTGGCGAGCCGTAATCATAAAGGAAAAACGGTGTACCGACGCCGCTGTTAGCAATTAGCAGGGGAGACTTTCCCCCAGTCTCTCCGCCCAATGGAATGCTACAACAACGACGAGCCACGAGAGGAAGTACCAGATGCTCCACGACAGCTGCAGGACGATACCAATTCCACAACTGATGAGCTCGAAGTGGTCAGCATCGGGGATGAGGAATATCCCAGGCCTATCTCCATCAGTTCGACCTTGTCTGCGGAGGAACACTCGATACTTGTGCAACTTCTCAAGGAATACCAGGACATATTTTCCCGGACATATGAAGAAATGCCTGGCCTAGATGAAAAACTGGTCACCCACCATCCACATGTCATACCTGGATCCGAGCGGATCAAGCAATCCCCGAGGCAATTCAGGCATAAGTTATAGACGCATTTATGTGTCTATTTTTTTCTCAATGTTCTGTATTGTTAGACTCGATTAAATACTTATTGTGTTATTTTATGTTTTTGTAGATGTTTTTGGAAAAATAAGCTCTTGCGGCGAAATTGGCTAGAAAAGTGGTGTTTTACACCCTAGGATAGAGTACTAAAGACACCCCAGAAATGCACCGGAGGAACCCAGAAAAATTACTAAAGGCACCCCAAGGGACATGTGTTATTCGGACTCCAACAACGGATAAGGGGGCGACCACTGGATAAGGGGTGAACTTATTCACAAATTCAAAAAAATATTTTGGCGAGAAAATATTTGCTCTTCACTGGAAGATTTTCTCGATTGCATTTGGACGTGATTTTCTGCGATTCAATCGCTGAAAATTTGTGGAATGATGTGATATATCATAATAAAGATGGTATGGGTATTTGGTTCGACCATAATTGGCTTGAATTTGCTAGGCAATCCACGAGCTGGAAAAAGGGGAATACGTGCAGGGAAGAGTTGTTCACGGGATTCAGCGTGTTTGTACGTGTTTGGATGGAGTTGGTATGCTGTAGAAACTTGTTTGGAGTGTGTTCCACATCAACAGAAGCGCGGAAGAGGAATTAAAGGAAAGAAAATCCCGTATTTCTTTGAAAAAGGAAAGAAAATATCCCGAGTAAAAGAAGATTATTTGGGATTAATGGAGGAGATTCAATGCGTGTTTTTGGTTTAAATAGGTTCCTTGGGAGTCCTAGAGGGGGTGTCGAGAGTTGGAGGTCGAGAGGATAGCTCAGGAGTAAGAAATCACGAGTTGATCAAACTTTGTTTCTTCTGCTGCTGCTGATGAAGAACACCAAGAACACGAAGAAAAAACTGGCGTAGACAGTCGTTAATCAACAGTGTCTAAGACGCACACTGGAGGGTCGCAGTGCAGTCTCAACATCAGCAGCACCTGTCTCTTATCGTTCTTTTTTTGACGCCTTCTGTGGGTCGTACATTCACTGTTTTACTCATTTTTATCATTTTAATCAACTTTTGAGCAACAAACATGTATTTTGAGCAAGTGATTAATATGAGAAGCTAAATCGCAACACTGGGACGACGGATAGAGCCCTATTTTACGCATGTGGTAATTTTAATAATTCTTTTTATGACTTTTGCACTTGTTTTTAATTGATTTATGGTTCAAATTAATTAGTTATCATTTTATTTGATGGGTCATGCTTGCTTAAATGTTTGATGTTCCATGCTTACGATTTATAACTAATATTTTGAGAATCTATATTGGCAAAGAATAAGAGACCATATTTTTAATATTTGAGCTATAATTGCATGGAATTATTATTTGAATCACATGAATGGAATTTGGTGAAATTCTTAGTCCCAGTACCTCTCACCATTGTTAATATTTTTTCTGTATATAATTTTATTAAACCTTTAAATTTAATCTTCACAAATCTTTGAGTTCGAATCCTATTTACTACAACAACGACCCATCAAAAATCTTAATCATTTTGGCGCCGCCGATGCGGATTTGTGCTTAGGTAGAATTTTTAGGTTTTTATTATTTTTTATTATTCCATTTGTTCTTTTTACGTCTCTTTGGTTGTGTCTTTGTATTACAGGTTTGAAGTTGGATAATAAAGACCTTGGAATCAAAGCTTAAAGCTAAAAGAGAAGGAAAAAAGACAAAGCAAAAAAAAATAAAGAAAAAAGAGAGATTTATTTATTTATTTATTTTTTTAAGAGACTTTCCATTTTTTTTTGTAATTATTATTATTATTTTTGTATTTCTTTTCATTGGACTGGACTTTGGACAATTTATTTTAATTTTAAACCCTACGGAAGGGTTATATAAAAAAAAAATTAAATATAAACTGTTTGCAGGGAAGGACGACGATTACAATATCGTCTCGGCCCCTCGGGTTCGCACACTGACACCAGAGTCAGTGGAACGAGTCGACTACAGCGGTTCTTCGCCCGTCCGGTACGGGAGGTAATCTTCTAAACACCCGCGAATCTCCTGTCAGCGGGTTTACTGTCTGCCTTAAGGTGATTATATGTTGAGGACTGAACTGGCTGCTTTAATTTCCTAGTAAAGGGCAAGAACTGGCCATATAAGATAAGGGTTCAGATTTCATCACCGTTCCCTTCTTGCCCGCCTTAGGAAAGCGAAACCTAACGCGAACCCAAGCTTAAAATTTGATTAGAACGAGACCGATAGGGTAACGAGCTTGGTAGGAAAATCTTTCGAAAAATATTGGTTACTCTTTTAAGAATACTTCAAAGTTCTTGATGGTTTCTGTAAGTTGAATGCGTGACTGTGCCGCCTTGTAATACCGGTGAGGCTTTGGGTATCAAAGCTCCACTGAGCTTCCCTCGCCTCAATTCAACTTACATTAGCTCGGATTGATTCCAGAGGGGTGTGCTCAAATTTTAACGAATTCCTTTTCGAAGGAATAAAAGCTGGTCTAGAAAACAATCTAAGTGGAGCCATCATGCTTTTTGTTTGCTGGAAATCAGTAGGTTTGATTTGGTCGAGTCATCCTTGTTTGTGATTGTATAGAATTCCCTTTTAATTAAGAATGTCGAACTGGTATGACAGAAGCCAATACAATGAGTATCGATCTGAATTTGAATATGGACATCATCATTTTTATGACCATGGTGGGAATAGTAGTTGGGAACGCCAACCTTTTCAAGGTTATGGTTCATACCATGGTGAGCCCAATTACTATCCACACGCGAATTGGTCTTACGAGCAAGAAAATCAGGAACATTGTAGTACTGGTTACTCGTTTTTGGAAACTAGTCCTGATTATGATATTTCTGAACCTGTTCCATCTCTAGAAGAGACCCAACAACGGATTGAAAGGACGTATAAATGTTTAGTTGCAATGAATAGTTCAAAAGAAGAGTGTACACGATATTCTGAGATGATAAACGAGAGTGGTGAACGTATAAATGTTATGCTCAGTGAAATTCAGGCACGTCTAGAGGCAGAAAATGAACAGTTGGCTAATGCTGCTCGAAATAATCTAAATTTCAAAAATAGGGTTCCTAATTCTACCCTTGATATCAATAGTGAATATTTGCCTAATTTAGAGGACGAGTCTAGAATAAAAGACACTACTTATTTAGATAAGTTTCAATCATCTTTGTACTATTATGATGATGAGGATAGTAGTAATGAAGAATCTGAAATATGTAGGCATAGTGATCAGGAATCTATTAATCCAATTGAGCTTTATAATGATTATATTATTTCTAGTTCAAATCCAAATAATTTTTATGATTATTCACCTATTCAAAAGGACGAGGATTTGATTAGGGACACCACCGTTTTAGATGATGTAGTTTTTCCTTTTGATTACGAAGCCGATAGTGGTTTAGAGGAACGGGTTTATTCCGAAAATGCTGTTTTAGAGTCTAGCGACTTAGAAACAATAGTATTATATGAAGAAGATATACCCGTAGAGATGAGTAAAGATGCACTACCTGATAATAAATTAGAAGAATCAATTGACCATTTTCAAGAATCTAATGATCCAGAAATTAGGGAGATTGTAACTAGTCTATCTAGAGACACTGAAAACTCTAAGTTTGGGGGTGATTATCACCTTCCTAGTGCCTTACCTTTAACTCTCAGAAAGTCCCTTCACTTAGGACATGATATCTCTGCCTCGACAATTTTACAAAATTACCTTCATACTCGTTTTCCCGAACCTAATGATGTCCAGGAAGAAGTTCAGTCGTTAGAAACCCATCCTCTGGTTGATGTGGTTTGCCTAGGCTATGATCCCCAGATTGACTTTGTTTTCCCACCAAATAGTTTTCTTCCAACTGTGGGAACGTTTATATTCCAAATGTGTCGAATATTAAGTTGTGAGACTAAACCTAAATGCTTTAGGAAATTAAAATCGACACATTTGCTTAAGAATGACCACTACTCTCATTATGGTCAACTTTGTGAGTCAAATCTAATTGACTTAGAGGATCCCCAATTATTCAGGTTGTTGTTATGTGCTTCTAAGTTCTTAGTTGAGTTTTTCCAGACTCTAATACCTGAACCGGATCTTAGCTTTGAGGAAATCCAACCGATGAAAACCTTTTTTTAGACCCTTTTATAGAGCCTGAACCTGAACCACAACTAGATGTAGTTGTCTTAAGCAAGGGTATGTTCGGTATCTTCTTGGTCTGTTGCAGTTTCCTCTTCTTGTGGGTAACACTTTTTGATCCAGATGACCCACAGTTATTCCGGCTACTATATGATTCTACGTGGTGACTAATCCTTGCTTAGTCTATGAAGACTTTAAACTTAGCACTTCTTGGGAGGTAACCCAATATTCATGCGACACGGTAATATCTTTCCTTATCTCTTTTGCTTCATTGGTAACAGTTTCTCCTTGTTCATGCTTTTAATTTCATTTAGAACATTGAGGACAATGTTAGATTTAAGTTTGGGGGTATGGGAGAAAGTTCTTAGTTGCAATAAATAAGCTCCAGAGACTAGAAATTTATGCTTATTAAGGTTGGCACTAACTAATCTAAGTGGATGGAAGCATTTTGGTTGTAGGATTTGAGGAACCAATCTGATTAGATGGAAACATCTAAAGAGTCTATTCATAAAAGCAGAGCTCAGGTGTTAGAAAAAGAAAACATGGTAGTTTCGCCATATCCTCGTGATGGAAACATCGAAAGAATCCTGATCACTTCTTTTTTTTTTTTTTACCATTACGGGTGAAATAGAGTGACTGAGATGAAAAAAAAAATTGAGACCAGACCACCAGACCAACCGGAATAAATACAATAAAGTCGACCACTGGTACCCTTGTATATGCCAGCTGAGTTGACCTAGAGTTAGGATTATCGACCACTGGCCTTGTTTTGCCAGTGTGTTGATATTAGTCCAGACCAGTATCTCAGTCCATTAGGATAGGTTCACCTTAGTCAACATCATCCACATTTTTCTCTACATCCATCTTCTTAATCTATCCATGTGATTGGTTGACTCCGGTTTATGATGTCCAGAACTATCTGAGTAGAGCTATGTCACTTTATATGAATTTTAGTATGCTTGAGTGCAAACTCGTGTACAACAATTGGAATTTCGCATCAGGGTACTTCCTCCTGTAGTCAATAAGTATGCCAACCAAGGAGATTCTTTAGTGCCTTCCAAGGTTCTGCACAGATAGCTAGGGTCTGGAGTAATGGTTTTGTGGGCACACCTCTGGTAAACCCTCCCGAGATTAACTCGGTTTTATTTATTTTTTATTAGTTTTGCTCGAGGACTAGCAAATAATAAGTTTGGGGGTATTTGATAGACGCATTTATGTGTCTATTTTGTTCTCAATGTTCTGTATTGTTAGACTCGATTAAATACTTATTGTGTTATTTTATGTTTTTGTAGATGTTTTTGGAAAAATAAGCTCTTGCGGCGAAATTGGCTCGAAAAGTGGTGTTTTACACCCTAGGATAGAATACCAAAGACACCCCAGAAATGCACCGGAGGAACCCAGAAAAATTACTAAAGGCACCCCAAGGGAATGTGTTATTCGGACTCCAGCAACGGATAAGGGGACGACCACTGGATAAGGGGTGACCTTCTTCACAAATTCAAAAAAATATTTTGGCGGGAAGATATTTACTCTTCACTGGAAGATTTTCTCGATTGCATTTGGACGTGATTTTGTGCGATTCAATCGCTGAAACGTTGTGGAAAGATGTGATATATCATAATAAAGATGGTATGGGTGTTTGGTTCGACCATAATTGGCTTGAATTGGCTAGGCAATCCACGAGCTGGAAAAAGGGGAATACGTGCAGGGAAGAGTTGTTCACGGGATTCAGCGTGTTTGTACGTGTTTGGATGGAGTTTGGATGCTGTAGAAACTTGTTTGGAGTGTGTTCCACATCAACAGAAGCGCGGAAGAGGAATTAAAGGAAAGAAAATCTCGTATTTCTTTGAAAAAGGAAATAAAATATCCCGAGTAAAAGAAGATTATTTGGGATTAATGGAGGAGATTCAACGCGTGTTTTTGGTTTAAATAGGTTCCCTGGGAGTCCTAGAGGGGGTGTCGAGAGTTGGAGGTCGAGAGGATAGTTCAGGAGCAAGAAATAACGAGTTGATCAAACTCTGTTTCTGCTGCTGCTGATGATGAAGAACACCAAGAACACGAAGAACAGACTGGCGTAGACAGTCGTTAATCAACAGTGTCTAAGACGCACACTGGAGGGTCGCAGTGCAGTCTCAACATCAGCAGCACCTGTCTCTTATCGTTCTTTTTTTGACGCCTTATGTGTGTCGTACATTCACTGTTTTACTCATTTTTATCATTTTAATCAAATTTTAAGCAACAAACATGTATTTTGAGCAAGTGATTAATATGAGAAGCTAAATCCCAACACTGGGACGACGGATGGAGCCCTATTTCACGCATGTGGTAATTTTAATAATTCTTTTTATGACTTTTGCACTTGTTTTTAATTGATTTATGGTTTGAATTAATTAGTTATCATTTTATTTGATGGGGCATGCTTGCTTAAATGTTTGATGTTCCATGCTTACGATTTATAACTAATATTTTGAGAATCTATATTGGCAAAGAATAAGAGTCCATATTTTTAATATTTGAGCTATAATTGCATGGAATTATTATTTGAATAACATGAATGGAATTTGGTGAAATTCTTAGTCCCAGTACCTCTCACCATTGCAAATATTTTTTTTGTATATAATTTTATTAAACCTTTAAATTTAATCTTCACAAATCTTTGAGTTCGAATCCTATTTACTACAACAACGACCTATCAAAAATTATAATCAATAAGGTAGAAGAAAAAATCAAGACTGAGATTCAGAAGTTGCCGGCTGTTGGCTTCATCAAACCCATCCATCATCCGACCTGGCTGGCTAATGTGGTGCCTGCAAAGAAGAAGAATGGACAGATCAGGTGCTGCGTGGATTTCAGAGACTTAAATACATGCTGCCCAATAATGATTTTCCTTTACCTAACATCGACATGTTAGTGGATGCCACCAGCGGACACGACATGTTCTCTTTTATGGATGGATACAGTGGCTACAATCAGATGAGGATGTACGAGCATGATGCAAGTAAGACTGCCTTTCGAACTCCTCTCGGAAATTTTATTATGCTGTAATGCCATTTGGTTTAAAGAATGTCGGTGTAACGTATCAATGAGCTATGACGACAATATTCTACTAGAGCCGACACCTTAAGGGAGCAGCCTCAGGAAGATAACGATGTCCGCGCACGAGAAAGAATCCGGGGGAATCACTCTTGTCTATCGTTTCATGTTGGAAAACTTCGTGAAGCTGTTGAACGCTCATCTACAACAACATCTGCCCTGATAGAAAGAACCAGGCCTGGCGGTAATGAAGAGCCTCATAATGTTCGTGGGAGCATATATCTCACCAACATGCGATACAACCTTCATCTTTTTGTAAGCAGTTTCCCTGAAGCAGCAAGAGGAAAACCACCGAGATACAACATCCTGCGCGTCTGCCAACTCCAACTCCAGTACCACATGCACGACTCCGACAATGATGAAACAACGTCCAAGATATTCCATATATGGCTCGACAACAACCACATCGATGAGAGACGCGTTCAGAATTTCGTCTCCCAAGGAGTGTGCTAGGGACTGCTTAGCACTACCCATCTCAAAGATGCTGAGAAACGCAAGCACGCTATATTCCAAGATGTCCAAAGACGAGGATATACTCAAGAGAGCAGACGTATTTTCAAAGACCAGCGGTATTCTTGGATGTCTATGAAACGCAACGCAGACGAAAAGATGGCCTCATGAACCCAGCGTGACAACGTATATCAAGTCGAAGACTCTGCTCGTGGGCAGGGGACTGTCTCCCTATTTTTCATTCCGTGAGGCAACATCAAGGAAGCTATCACGCCTCTTCCTGCCAGTCTCCTCTGATAACAGCTGTTGCTAAGAACCGTTGTTCGTTTGTCGATACCAGTGCCCGAGATTTATCATAGCAACAACCACTACGGACAGAGTAAGGGATTTCTTCAATACATGAGAGATGGTCAATCAAGAAGCGTGCAATTCGTGAGGGAGAATCAAACTAAATAAGAAGCCTCTTCAATGCTCTCTTCAGAGGAAGACGCTCCAACGCCTGTCCAGGAGAAGCCGCTTCAACACTCTCTCCAGGATCCGGTTCGATGTTCACTCTAGAAGAATTCGCTTTAGCGCTCTCAACGCTCTCTCCAGGATCCACCTCAACGTTCGCACCAGAAGCCACTTTAACATCCTCTCGAGCCGTTTCAACACGCAAGCTACATCAATAATCTGCGCTTTGGTCAAGTTATCTTTGATGTACTCATTTATCAACATGCGTATCATCCATCCTTCATAAGGGCCCAAAGGATCATGAAAAACCTTGAAGTCGATAGGAGAAGGGTTATATTCTGGGACAGATGTTTTCAGATAGTTGAAAGGGCGTGGTGAACAACTCATCATTTATGTTTGGCATGTCTTTGAAGCTGTCAACACCTCATGACTTGGCATCGATATTATTATCAGTGAAGCATGCTCCCTTGGCAGTAGGAGGACATGAACACGGCGGGACCAACACTACGTTCGAACATACAAGGTTCACGCTTGGGCAAAGCAAGCACGCCTGGGTCCCACGTTCGATTAAAGGGAAGACCGATGTTGGTTAGCAAGACCGGTGTTAGTAAGCAAGACCGGTGTTGGTCACAACAACAAGGACGGTATTTGTAGAAGTAACAAAGCTGGTGTACGGGACAAGGCCGGTGTTCGAACGAAACAAGACAGCAAGGCCGGTGTCGGTCGAGGCAGCGATGTCCGTCAGCAAGTGTGGGTTCGTCAAATCATCAAGGTCGGTGTTCGTCAAGGCAAGGCCGGTGTTGGTCAAGGGGAAAGTCTGGTGTTGGGTGAGGCAACAGGTTTGGTGTCTGGTCGAAGCAGGCACAACCATCCCCAAAAAAGAAGGCACGCGACGGGTCCCACTTGATCAGGCACAGCCAGCCCCAGATTGGTCGAAGCAGGCACAGTCGACCCCAGGAAAAACAGGCACAGTTAGCCCCAAGCAAAGCAGGCACGCGGCAGGTCCCACGTTTATCAGGCACAGCTAGCCCCATATTGGTCGAAGCAGGCACAGCCGGCCCCAATCAAAGCAAGCACGCGGCGGGTCCCATGTTCGAGCAAGGCAGGCACAACAAATCCCACATTTGGTTGGATCATGCACAGGAGGGACCACATTCGCTCATGCATGCGACGTGATACAGTTTTCTACGGACGAACAATAGCAATGGCAGCAAGCTCCGGAGGCGTCCGCAGGGGTGGTAGCGGCAGCAATGCTCGGCGAGCCAAAGTCACGAATGAGAGAAGTTGTTCGAACAAAAAAAAAAAGAGAAAAAGGGTTGGTCCTCTTTTATACACAAGTAATTGGAGAACTCTGGTAGAAGAAGGATTCCCTTCTTGGCTCAAATACCCGAAGGAGGAAGCTGGTCCCACCAAGGTCCGTGGTCACGCCTGGCATACTCACGCGGATGATTGCCGACATGGCCGGCCAGATTCCCTCCAGGTAAACTTCCTTTATCTTGTCTTTATACGACTATATTCGTCACCATCTCATGCCTACCCCACAATGATACAACCATTATATGCTAGGCAGGGGACTTAATGTTGATGGTGGATTTTAGTTCAGGGCTAAAATTGTAAAACCAAATTTATACGCTGATATCCTGCAAAGGATAAAGCCACTGATAAGTGATGAATACTTCTTGACTTTAATAATTCACCTATAATGGAGCATGTGGCAACAATCCCAGTATTCTGTGAATTAAATACACAAAATTCATCCAGGTTGGAGCATGTAGAACCAATCCCATATACCTTGTGAATTTACAGCATTATTAATTAATGCATGACTAGCCTTGTATTTCCTGTGCTGTTCCCGCAGAACTCTCATTATTAGTGCAGCATGACGACTGAGTGTTGCTCTCAGTAGAGTAACACGAATCTCCAAGTGTTAATAGTGAGGCATGCACGAAATACCCGTACAAGTCACATCTCTCGGTGTGTTATACTAGCCCGATTGATCCCACTTCTCTCGGTGTGTTATACTAGACCGATTGAGCATACATCTCTTGGTATGTTATACTAGCCCGATTGAGCATATTTAAATCTGGACTGACAGTCTCAGAAACAATCACGACCACGCATGTTTACCGCATGATTTAACCAGCCTAGACAATCCTCAGCAGGAACAGGATACCATCTTAATGACCACCAGCGGGCCCGTTTATGCCCTGGTCGATCGAATACATATCACGCCTCCCAAACAACCATGAAACACAATCCTAGAGTATGATGGTTGGGCTGGTATGGAGCATCTTGGGAAACATGTACGCACAAGACTGCCAATGTCGATCTCAAACAGATCGCGGCCGTCCAACTTCACCGGCATGATTGGACGGCATAGATCGTCCCATGGCCGGTTGGACAAGCGTTGTCCTCCACACCGGCGGGCCCCCTTCACGCCTGCATAATCGACCACCTCACGACCTAGCCAGGGAGAAGCAAACGCTCGCCCAAAGTTCGGTCGACGTGATGCTTTAAGGGTCGCAGGAAATTCCACTAAAGGTCTTAAATTGATCACGACCATCCAACCTCACCAGCATGTTTGGATGGCTTAGATCAGACCCATAGCCGTCAGGCAGGTATTGGCATGTTCACCACCGTCCCAACGTGGGCCCCACATGGTCGGCCTCCCCAAAAGAGGAGCGTAGCTTTCCAATTCGACCATCCAAAGTAGCTTGGATATGAAACCCTAATTAAGGTTTGCAGCATATCACATGTGTCGTAAATCAGTCGCGACCATCCATCTTCGCAGGCATAGATGGAGGGTGTAGATGTAGATTCAAAGGGTCCCAAGCATGTCAATACAATCGTTGTGGGTCCTTCTACATGCGTGACCAATCGGCTAAGGCTTACCATGGCTAGATGCCTCGATTCGTGCGCCCAAACTAGGCATGGTCGCGCGGTTCCAATTGCAAACCGATCTAGACCACTCAACTTTGCCGGACAAATCGAGTGGCTTAGATCACATCTCCATGGGACAGTGAGGTACGGACGTGTACACCGGAAAGACGTCTACACGCATGACCGATCGGTCTTGCCAAAAGCGTCTCCCATGCATGAATTCGACCAAGCTGAAAGAAGGTACTTGCGCACCTCCTAAGCCCTAATCTGACGGTCGCATATGTGGGTCGCAAGTCATCTCGTCCTTCCAACTTCGCCAGCTTGGACTAACAACCTAAGACAGGAGTTAGGAAACCAGTGAGGCATCACCACGATCACCGTCCAACACTCTTCCACATTGGGTGATCGTCCAAATCAGGGCTTGCCTGTATAGCCTCCAAACGATCACTCGAAGATGGCTGGACGTGATGCAATTTTAAGACGCTTAAATTCGTGACTTACTCCGTTAAGCCTTAAAACAACGATGCTTCATACACATTGGTTATATTTGATGTGTTACATGTATAGAATACACACGATATTTCATGAATATCAACTTCCTAAATAACTTAGTTATTTAATCTAGCATCACATGCTACTTTATGTGGGTTCCACATCCACACATTCGAGACATCAAGCATGTCACAAACTGGGGGATACATACTTGGGTATTGGTCTGGCGGTTTACAGCGTGCAGCGCGCGCCATCATAAGAACGTTTCAGGAAGACATGGACGGTTATTGATGATGGGAGAAGTGGGCAAGACTGGTCGTGTGACACTAACACACAACTCCAGTACTCCATAACTCCACTTCCTCCACTTCCCATGAGAGACGTGGATTAGGATCAATGAGTTGTATCAATAGGTTCTCCTCCCTATTTCCAAGAAACAGACAAGACAGAAACCAAGTGTTGATACAATCGTATTAACTGATAGCTTACATTCTGCAAGCCAGTTCAGCTTTCTGATACAAGTCATAAAACAACCAACACCTTCACAATCTCAACACCTTCTTCACTTCCCTCCCTAAGATCAACCCCATCCCCTTCACTTTATGACCGAAGCAAGTCTGGAACGGCCATTTCTTGGTTTAGGCCAGATTGTACAGATTGATTTCTCGAATCACAAGCAAAATCCCGTGCAGTGCATTTGTTTAGGGTTTAGATTCATTTCTCATCCACACACCCCAAATTACCAAAACCGGCAGAAATAGTTTTCACCCATAAACACCAGAGAAGACACTTCTGGAGATGATGTTTCCACAAAATGCATCTTCCAGAGATAATGACTGTTCCAGGGATGGTGATTTTGGGACTTCCCAAGGAAAGGAGGAAATTCCTAAACACAAGAATATCCCGAGCATTGAAGACATGTTCTTTGAATATTTGTACAGGCCTGAAAAGCGTCATTTAGGCTCCTCGTTTCGGCTACTCATAAACCCCAGGACTACTGCTCAGAACAAGTTGGTGTCTCCTCCAGCAATAATTCGGTTCTGTTTAGAAGGAAAGCATTATTCGACTTCTCATGTGGAACTCAAACTTTCTCGGAAGCCGCTGACACACTTTTCTGGATGGGCAAGGCATATGCTAGGCCATAGCCGTGTAAGGACCTTGCTGGATAGTGCACAGGTGACACGAGCCATTCAAGCTACTAGAGATTTGATCATTAATCATGACATACCAGGTATCGTGGCTTTGCTTGCTCGTTGGTGTATCCCTAATCACACCTTTATATGCAGATGGGGAGAGTTTACTGTCACTTTGGAAGATGTAGTCGCCTTGTTGCATCTCCCAGTCACTGGCAACTTCCCTGGAGAAATCTCAGCAGAGGAGAAATTGATATCTGGTACTTTGGAAGCTAAGATGCATGAATTTAATGAGTCTCCCAAATTCTGCTATGCTCAATGGCTAAGATATTGGTGGCCAAGAGATGGGGTTCCAGAAGAAGCTGTTGACGGTACCTTGTCCATTGCCGCGTTCTTGTGCTTGTGGCTATCTAGAGAAGTCCTTGAAGACAACGGTCACTTGTTGAAGCTGTTTGTGATTCCTTTTGATATAAGAATGGCTAAAGGTGAGAAACTTCCAATTGGTAGTCTGTTTTTAGGTTCACTGTTTGCAAATCTGGACTCCTTGGTTATTGACTCCAGCGTCTCCAATGGTTTCATGAAAATCGGAACCTATGCTAATACTATGTTCCTCCAAGCTTTGATGTGGGAGCATCTTGAAAAGTATGCTCCAATTCCCCGTAGTATCTTGCAAGGACCCAATGTCGATACCCTCCATGCTTTCCTCGAAAAATACAATGCCAGGATCATGAGATGGTCTACAAATCAGCCACAATACAAGACGTGTATTACTGAAGTTTTGGACATTGAGTCCGAATTAAATTTTCGCCCCTGGGTGTCGGTCCCTGACTTCTTCTCGCAATTGGTCACCTTAAATGCTGTTGAAGAAAATGTTACACTGAAGAAGGGTGCTGATTTGAATGACGGAGAGAGATCTTTCATATTGAGTTGCACTCCTGGCCACCTAATATCAGTAATGGAGAATTCTGAGTGGAAGAATATAACATTGACAGGGAAGCTCGACAGATGGGCGTCGATCAGTGTATTCCAGGTCACCGAATGAACAAACCATCAGTTGAGTATTTGAAGGCTAATCTGGACTGCACTCATGTGGAAGGACGTGAGTATTTATTCCCATGCTCTAATCGTTCTAATTTCGTGACTCCGAGTTACATAGACTTCTGGCGTCAGCAACTTGAGCGTCTGAACGCTTTTGTGATGGATGTTAAGTCTCCGGCGTAAGATTTTCCTTCCTTTGACTCGATTAATGCTCGACCAAGGATGAAGTACCTTTCCCGTGGTGAAAAGAGGAATACATCTCCAGAATGTGCACAGGTAAACCTCTTTTCTCCACGATTTTGATGAAAATAAGCTAGACGTGTTTCAATCATTCATTGATTTTGTGTAAGATGGCCGTGCTATGAGGCCTCGAATCTGTGTAAACTTCTTAGACCTTCAAGAAAGTCCCCAGGGTGGAGAAGGAAGAAGCAAAACAACTCATAGAATGATACCGAATAATGTGCAGTCCCCTGCCGCTTCTTTGGTGAGTTGTTAGCACTTTTCTTTGTCTTTGCGACTTTCTCGTCCATGCGATTAGGATCTTAAAAGAATATTGTTAATTCATTTCAGAATTTTGCTCCATCGGTTATTGATGGTCTTCATTTTGCTCCTGGTCGAATAATTCAGGGATCCAACATTGACGAGGAAGTCGACGTAAGTATTCTCTTTTGCGTTAATCATCGTAATATACCTTTGAATGAATTAGTGATAATTGTTGTTGATGTATCCAGGAGGAAATCATTGCAGATAAGCAACATGTTGATGAATCACACTCTTCCTTGGGGCATGAGAATATGGAGAACGCTAGAAATCCCGAACCGAATGAAGATAGTGGAGTTGCCAATGGGGATTCTAGCATTACTGAGCCTTCAAATGATTTAGAGACCCCTCTAGTAAGTGTATATCCTGTAATTTCTTCATAGAAGTATGATATTGCTGATTTGTGAATGAATGAACGAAACCCATGTGAATATACGAGTAATTTCGCCAAAATACGTCACCAGAAAATTCCAGACTTCAGCCTTTTAGTAAAAATACAGTAGAATCTTCGTTCGAAGTCAGATTTTCGAGGTATGCATATTTATCCTCAATCCCAGAAAATTTCCAAGGTTTAACATAGAAGTTTTTTGAGTTTTGAGCATGTTTAGATCCTGAAAAAGGCGAAACAGTAGACTTCCATGAGACTTTCAGAATTTTTCCAGATTGCATGTTGTCCGATGTTTCGGCCACATCTCCTAGCTTGTTCATCCAATTGCTATAAAATTTTGATATGTTGTATGTAACATCTATACGACGAGAATGGTATATGACCCAATCTTAAAATTCTTTTAAATTGCTCCCAGTTCACCGTTGAACACAGGGCAGTGTAAAATTTCTTCAGCTGAACTTGTTTGAAAACGTGTTTCATGACCTCTACACTATTTGCTCATGTCTTGGATGCATAGTAAAGAACTTAGATAATGATAGTTCACTTACATACTGGATTTCATGATTCTGTTGGGTTTCCATGTTTAAGCCGTTTTTAATCCCATGTAATCTTCGCATTAGGTGCCAAATGCCGAAGTTGGGAATAATAAAACCAATAATGACGAATTGAGCAATCCCGGAGCTATTGACAATGAGACACACATCTCTGCACCTCAAGACCATGAAATGCTTGTGGTTGATGCTTTAGAGGTGGTGACTGGAACTACAATTATGCCCGAGACGGTGGAACCCGAGTCGAGAATCGAAGAGACTACTCAGGCAGAAGTTGTGTATATAACTGTTGATGTTGCTCCGGTAGTTGAGAATCGCATAGTGGTACACGAGTACCCTACTGCAGGGATTGTTTCCGATCCTCCATTTGGTTTTTCACTCCCGTATCATGTATCTGTTGGCGGATTCAGCGTTCCCACTGGGTATGCCAATATGTATGAGAAGTTGTGGGAGATGTATGGCCATATTGTCGTTACAAAAAATACTGAGCGTAGCTATTTCTTGACAATGCAATAAGGAAACATATTGTGTGTCATAGATGATATTCGTACCAGACCCAGAAGTACTGTCACTCGAGATGTACTCTTTGATTGGGAGTACAATTTGGAGAAATTTGAAGAACTTGGTTTTAACTTGAAGTGGCTTCATCAGAAAATCAACACCATCAAGGATGCAATAGTGAATAATATACCCTTTACCAGTGATGCCGTGGTGGAGAAAATAGCTAAGATTGCTGAGTTGACCGAAAATCTAAAGTTAGAGAAGGCGGCTTTGCAAGTCTTGGAGAATGCCGAGAAGTAGAAATCGTACTTCGATGGCTTCCTTTAGTTGTCTTTCCATAATCTCTTGAACTTTGAACTTCTAAGAGACGTGAGGTTTTATTTTGGTGTTGAATTTCTTGATTGGTTTCGAATTTATGAGTGATTACCGGATTTTCTTTTGGATTTTGGATTTGATAGAGATTTTCTTAAATGAAAGAACTTTGATAGATTGCTAAATTCAAATACTAAATGGAAGTATTGCAAACGTTTGGAGGGATTGAAATACAAGTAAAGAAAATCCTAAGATGCAAACGTCAGATGTTTTGAGTGTTTGTCTTGGACATAAAACACTCAATGTTTAATGCTTCATGCGTCGAAAGTCTTGAGACAATTCTCATGAATCACTGGTATACTTGTCTTGCCCTTGAAATTAGCCAATTTGTAGTATCCTCCAGCAACTGACTTAGCAATCATGAAAGGTCCTTCCCAGTTAGAATTCTTTGTTGAATGCAAATTGCGTCTGGTTGCCTTAAGAACCAAATCTCCTTAGTGAAATTTGTTAGGCTTGGTCGTCCGTGCTTTGAATATTTTCTGCTGGTTTGGAATTCCTCGTATAGTGGGATTCCATGTTGGTGGATCTTTCCAATTCTGTGGCACATGTGGACACTCGTGCAAAGGAGAATATTTAGGATATTGATTGTAAAAATCAGTCATTATCCTAGCGATGACCGTGTTAGTGAAATGATGGATTTGAAGAGGTTCTGGTCTAACCATTTGGTGAAGTATTGTTGAGGTGAGACTAACCACTCATAGCGCTTGGTGATAGCTAGGTTTTGAGAAGAATTGAGTCCTCGGACTAGGGTAACATATTTGAAAGTTGGTAATACATATGCATCAGGGGGAATAAGACTTGCCTGAGTGCGGAACCTGCTGACGAATTCGTGGGCGTTTTCCTCAGGGTTTTGTGTGAGTTCCATCAAGGCTTCGACTTTTCCCAAATGTTCGAACGGTTGATCATCTTCTGAGTCAGAGCTTTCTTCAACAGAGAATTGTGCAACTGAAGACGAAGATATCGCAGAAACTTTCCCATCATGAATCCATGCTCGCCCAAGAATCATGTCATATCCCGGATCCTCCTTAATTATGAAGAATTTAGTTTCTCTCCAGGTTGAATCATTTCTTATGTTGAGAACGATGTAACCGTAAGCATCCCTGGAGATTCCATCATGGTCTCTGACTGAGATAGGAGCATGAGTTACTTCTTGTCGAGTGATGCCAGCATCTCTGAGGGTTTTCAAAGGGATGATGTTAACAGCAGTGCAGACGTCAACCAATTCTTGCTTGAATTCATTTCCCTTGAGACAGACCATGGTGAGAAGTCCCCAGTCGTACATCTCCTTGTATGTTACTGGAGGTCCAGGGAGTGTCTCTTGAATTGTTAGTCGTTGGCCTGACACAATATGGTTCAATGTAGCAAACATATCATCTTTTTGGGCCTTTGACAAGTACAACAACTCGCAGACATGCTCAATTAAGGATTGAACTGCTTCCTTGACCGGCTGCTCGGAGAGTGCGAATGTTCTGATTGGAAGGGGATTACTATGCACTCCTTCAGTCCCTAGTTCTCCTGAGTCGTCCTTCTCTTTGAATATGCGCTTCAAATTTCTGCAATCACATGTTGGATGACTGACATACCTATGGAAATGGCAGTAGCGTGCATTTTCCATTTGTTCCGCAGTTGGTTCCTTTTTGACAGGAGGTAATTTGATCGCACCGTCTTGGATCCAGACTTCCAATAGTTCGATTACTTCTTCAATGGGAAAAGGGAATTCAGGTACTTCCTGGTCATTCTGCTGAACTGGTGGTTGTGAATTTCTAGTATGGTTGTCCTTTCTTGGAGCTTTCGGAGGGTGAGACGTTGGAGAAGCATTCTTATGTTGTTGTGCTTCAGCTTTTCTCTTGCTCCCTTCAGCAACATTCACGGAAGCTTCAATGTTGTACTGCTTTTTGATCAAACGCCTGTTGGTGTTGCTTCGAGCGTTCGGTTCCTCGACTTTGACAGTCTTGGTTCGTTCTAACAAAGCTGGAGCAGTAGTTGATGGTCGTTTGGAAGCTTCATGAAGCTCTGAAAAGTTTTGAAACCGGAGATTTTCCAGCACAGGAATCATCCCCGTTGATTCACAAGTCGACCAATTGTTGTTCAGTAACATTAGGATCATGACAATCCAAAGCTTGAATCCTGAACCTCTTCACATAGTCATTCGGGATTTCAGCAGTCTTCTGAGCCATCCTCCCTAAGTCAGAAAGGGTAATATGCTCAGAAACAAAGAAGTATTTCCTATAGAAAGCATTAATCATCTCTCCCCAATTGGTTATGCTTCCTGGTGCAATGTTTTTGTACCAAGTATATGCTCGACCCATCAGGGATTTTGAGAATTCCTTCAGACGGACAACATGGTTGTGTTCATACTCTCCTAATGCTTCCAAGAATCGAGAAACGTGTTCTCGAGCATTTCCTGTTACATTATAGAGTGTGAACGTTGGAGAGGTGTAACCCTTTGGGAGAGGGACTCTTTGTGTGGCAGCAGGGTATGGAGGATGATGACGGTGCACGGCCGGTGTATGGCATTTTCCCCGATTCTCCATGAAACGTTCCAGGTCTTCACGAGTGATAAAACCGGCAGGTTCAGGTTCTGCAGCTTTGCGGGCTTCATCATCATCAGGGACTGGAATAATTTCGGGATCTATAGTTGGAGAAGTTTCCTTACCTTTTCCCTTATCCTGAGTTTTGTCTGACATTTTATCAGTGAGAGTTTTGAGGTAATTACATAACTCCTTCTAAGTAGCAGCCATATCAGTTTGATTTTTGGCGAGAACTTCCTGAACCTTCATGAGATCAGCAATAGTAGGGGTGTAAATATTACCCGAAAATACTCGGCCTGCCCGCACCCGCCCGAGCCCGCCTGTACCCGAAATAGCCCAAAGCCTGTTATGGCCCGTTACGGGCTGTCCGGCCTGGCCTGGTTAGTGTGAACGGGCGGGCTCAGGCTTCCTCCAAAATTTTGCTGCCCGGCCTGGCCAAACTACTTGTCCCGTTAGCTGTTCTTTCTACCCGGCCCAACTGCCTGTTTATTTCGAACGGTTTTTTGGGACCATGGTTTTTTTGGGGGGACCATCGTCTTATTAGGCCACTTTCTCTATAGTTATAAAGGGTGTCCTAAAATGTGGAAATGACTAACCTATCCTTAACCTAACTTAATTTAAAACTAACATAATAATCACACATATATATACATACATATATATATATATATAAACATACATATATATAAATAACCACCACCTCCTCCCACCGCCACCGCCACCACTACCGACCATCACCTACCATCTCCGACCACCACCACCAACAACCACCACCACCTCTCTCTCTATATATATACATATATACCATCAAAATATGTATATATATATATATATCGTTTTTGGTTGAAAAAAATGAGAAGTAATCACCAAAATGAGTTGAAAATGGAAGTTGTAGAGAGAAGTTCGGTTAGGAATTATGTGAAAAACTTTGTCGAACTAACCGAACTCAACTTTAATGGAGGTTTTTCTTTTTCCAGAGAAAAGTTCGGTTACGTCGCAAAAAGTTCGGTTACGTCGCAGAAATGTCCCAACCGAACTTTGCGTCGCAAAAAAATCAATTACGTCGCAAAAAAAAAAAGTTCGATTTCGTCGCAAAAAAAATGTCCCAACCGAACTACATTTGCAGAAACAAAAACTCCATTAAAGCTTTGGTTCGGTTGCCTGTGATTTTGGATTTATTAACCGAACTACATTTGCAGAAAGTTCGGTTACATGTTCTTCATATAATATAACAGAACTTTATTGACTTGAAATTTTTTGTTACAATTTTGATTTTGACGATATTTTAGGTCATTTATAACAACATTCACTAAGTTACAAGCATATTTCGGTACCGAGAGAATGTTTTTTCTCCATATTTACCCATCTCAAAATAATTTTTTTCTCCATCTTCTTCTTCTTCTTCTTCTTCTATTACTTTGGTCACTCAATAATTTTGTTTCTTTTAAATACAATCATCTATTAATTTAACCTTAATCAATGATTAATCACATTGACTAATCATTATACAAAAATAATCAGGAGGATAATTTTGATATTAATATAAATATTTAGATAAGGGGTGACCTAGATTTACTTCTAATGTCTTACCCAAAATAAAACAATGGTCCCAAAGAAAAAAAGGCTGGTCCCAAAAAACCGTTCTTTATTTCGATATACTCGAGTATCTTCCCTAAAACTAGCCACAATCATAGAACAGAATGGAGAAACAAATTTATTTTTCTTTCCATATCTTTGGAGAAAAGATTTGATCTAATCAAATTTGCGACAATTCTTCCCAAAATTGTAGGAAGTTAGCATACTTTATATGCTAATTATGATGTGATTCGTTTTCATCTAAGATTTGGCTTTCTCTTTATCTCCGACTCTAGGGTTTCAACAAGAGAAGAATTTTCAACAATCATCAATTACAAAAAGAATTTTTTTATCAGTGATTCGGTGAACCAGTGATGTCTGTAAGTATTTTCTTAAAACTTAATTTATATCTATTCAAGTTATGTTATCAATTTAATGTTTTAATTTCTAATAATTTCTAGTGATAAGTTTAAAGTATGATTATTGAGAAATGAATTTCATGCTTATAAACTGTTTGTAGAGTTATCTAAAACAAGTAATTACATTTTATACTGTCTTCTCCCTATCTAGCTGTTTATCCCACTTATCGATCCTCATATAATTGAATCATCCCTGTTAACTGACCTTGAAAATGACAATTGTATTTAAATAGATGTGAAATACAGTTACAACGCACAATAACAAAAAGAAAATTGAAGCTAGTGCAATTACAGTGAAGAACATCAATGGTTGTTCTTCCATTTCTAATTTTCTCTAGAGTTAGTGGTGATGATGAGTTTTGTCTGGTTTAATGTAGAGTTGGTGCTTCTTACTGGCATGAGTTTTCTTTGTTTTCTTTGTCATGAGATGTACTTTAATTGGCTTTTGGATTTTTCTTTTGTTTAGTTTATGAATGCTTGGTGGTCACTCATGGTAACTGGTGCGTATCTTGTTTCTCCATTACAAATTTAATATCAGAAAACCACTATCCACCTTATTAATCTTAAATAGGAAGGCTGCCATACATGCTTCTTTGTCTTGAAGTGGTTAAACCAGGGTTGCATATATACTGGTACTGGTTTTCGATACCGTGATATGGATACCAGCAGATACGTCCTATACATCATTTTTTAAATCAATAGTAATCAATAGTGACTATACAAACCAAACTAGTTGTATTCACTGCTTCTTTTAATCAGTTATTCACTGTTTCTTTTACTTACCAAAGCATATATTTCTTTTCTTGTAATATGAGTTCTCTCATTCTCTATATCTCCCTAATCTTGCTCTCTTTTTAACTTATGTAGGTAAGGAGCATAGAGTACCAAGTTGTTGGAGTACATGAATAAAGAAGTGGAGAAGTCAGGGAGCTCCTGGATAGTCTTTTCTAATTAAGAACGTTTTAGTTATTGTTTTGATAAGAACTTTATATTTGTTTGTTTTTCATTTTTCTACATCAAGTCTTTTCTATTAAGTAATTGTTCCATTGGATTGTTTTGACGCTCGAAAGTGAGCTCGTTTAATTCTATTGTTTTTCTAACTTGAATATGAATTTCACTTCAAACGTCAGATAGGAAAAAGAAGGCATGTCCGGCCTGCCTGGCCTGTTTAACGATTGGTCTTTGGGCAGGTTTTGGGCTTCAAAATTAGTATTGGTGCCCGGCCTGCCCGGCCTGACAGGCCTTCTGGGTAGCTTAATTCCGATCCCGCCCGGCCTGGCCTGAGATAGAAAACAGGCCAGGCAGCCCGGCCTGGCCCAACTTACACTCCTAATCAATAGTAGGTGGATTTTCTCTGATTTCTTCAGGATGCCGGCCGAAGAGAGGATGATTTTCGACATCGGCGTGAGGAGGAGTGTTTTCACCACCATTGTTGGAAGCAGGAATGGTTTCCGGAATACCATCATTGTTGTTGTTGCTAGTGCTAGAGTCGTTTGCATTTGTAACTAATCCAGACCTAAGACCAGCCATTTTGTGAGAATGTGAGATTCCAACCGAGAGATTGATCTCCCACTGTGGTCGCCAATTTGTGGACGAGGAAAAATGGTTTACTGATTTTTAAGGGAGTGAAGATACGAGCGTGTTTTCGAGACTCCTCAACCGAGCAAACTGCTCAACCTCACACAGATGCGCTGCAAAGGGAGTGCTTAGATTCAAGAGATCAATCTGTAGGACTCTGGCCTAAACCAAGTCAATGGTCGTTCCAGAGTCAATTCGGTCGCAAGGAGGGAGATGGGTTGATCTGTAGGAGGGAAGCTGAGAATTGTGTGGGATCAATGATGATCAAGGATTGTGGATGTGTTGAAGGTTTCTGCAATAATTGGTGAACTGGTAAGTTCGAATAAGTTCTGGAAGATTGACGAATTCTTGAGAGTAGTTACTCGAGAAATTCTGTGTGAACGATTACTGATGATGTAATTCTATCCTTCAATCATGGATTCAGAGACTTATTTATACTGTCAGAGTTGTGAACACATTGATCCCTGTAAGTTTGACGGTTTCTTGAGTGAAAGAGTGGGAAAATGGGAGATCGTGTTAAAGTCAGTTCCATGTCGTGTGGATACTTGACTGATTGTGCACCCACTACTTTGATAACTCCTTCAACCGTTTGCACGACTTACGCACATTTCTCGTCGTGGATGAATCCACGTGCCATAGACCGCCAGACCAAAACCCTAAGTGATATCCCCCCATTTGTGACGTGATTGATGTCTCACGAATCGTGGATTCTGTATGACAAACGTTTCTTAGTTAGTCAGTTGTTAACTGATCAGAAAATGAGTCTAGGTTTTGTTGAATCGAGCACTTTTGACAAATGCTCAGCGATTCATGAATATATGTTAATGTTGCTCGTCTGAACAAATATTGTAAATTCGACGAGTTGTTAAATATTGATGAATTACTGAATATATGTGAGTTATTCGAGCAACTGAGCAAGTATTGCTCGATTCGACGAATTACTGATAAATTACTGAATATTGATAATGAGATCAATATTCGAGCAATTGAGCAAGTATTGCTCAATTCGACGAATTATTTACTGGTGACGTGGCCTAATAAAATATTAATTAAAATATTAGTAGATTACGTATAATTAATTCATATGTTGATTGTTGGATCAATATAATTTAGTGTTTGAACTTGCTCAGAATGGTAATTCGTGGAGCGTTTTTCGAAACCCTAATTTTTTGATCAATCCTTCATCAATTGACGAATTGCTAAAAGTTGGTCATGAGTAAGGTAGGGACCGACCACATGAGATTATGGACATCTATGTGATGCCTAAGTGCTCGAGTAAGCACGCACCAGGGTCCTCAGTTGGACTGTTGGTGAAGGAATGATGACAAAATGTCGGTTTCATCATTTATTGAAAATAGTTGCTCGATTGAGCGTTAGGTCATAAAACCTAATTCATGGAGAAGTGAGGGACCGGCCAAGAAGGCATGAAACCAGACCTTAGGGATGTGGGACCAGCTGGTGCTCGATTGAGCAAATCTCCAGGTTAGGTGGAGAGAATATGGGCCCAGTATGAGCAATTGAGCAAATTAGGTCAGAATTATGAAATCATGTGGGGCCGGCTTTGTGAAATCCCTAGGGATGACTCTGGTCGGTCACTAAGGCATGCACGTGTTGTCATGGTTTCCGCGTCTCAGTACTGAGAGTTTCAGTATTTCCTGACGTGTATTCGAGCAACATCGTGAATTTTCAGAAGAGTTTCATCTTGGCTGAAATTCTTGATTTTTGTTGGAATGAGCATGTATGCTCAATTGATCAATATTTTGTAAATATTAAAATAAGAGTATTTTAACATTTAAAATTGTCGTGAGAGGCTAGCCGGTCATATGATCATGTTGGCTTTTGGTTTTTCATGATTCGAGCAAAATTTGAGAAAATATGAAGGAATCATGAATTTTGCTCAAACCAAGGAGTTTCATGAATTGAGGAAAATAATAATTATAAAAAACTAGGCATTGCAAGGTGTGGGACCGGCCACGGCTAGGGCATGGCCGGCCGTCTATGCTTCCCGGTCCCGCACACCTTTCCCTAATTTTATATTATTATTTTTCATGAAACCGTGATATTATGGAGAATCCATGAGTTTTCGTTGAAACGGAGAAGTTTCATGAGTTTAGGGAATAATAATTATAAAAATCTAGGGATTGTAAGGTGTGGGACCGGCCACGGCTTGGACATGGCCGGCCGGCTAGGTTTCCCGGTCCCGCACACCTTTCCCTATTTTATAATATTATTTTTCATGAATCCATGAAGTTATGCAGAACTCATGAGTTTTGCAAAAACAAGGAAAGTTGCTAAATTGAAGGAGTTTTTCATGAGTTCGTGAAAATAACAAAATAGGACAAAAGAATAGAAGAGGCATGGGACCGGCCACGGCTAGGGCACGGTCGGCCGGCGGGCGGGCCCGGCCCCTAGGCGCCTCTTATTATTTTATTATTATTTGTTGTTTTCTCCAGTTTTGCGTAGGATTCCTAATCTGTCCACATTTTTGGATGTTCGTTTGTGCATCCGGGTGCTCAGTCGTGCATCATTGTCGAGTACACTTGCACCATTTTTGTGGGGCTTACTCAGTGATGGTCCAGCCCGGTTGTTGAGTATTTATTACTAATTCATAAAATTCAGTGGAGAATAATTCATGAAATGGAGTAATAAAATAAGTTTTTATTTATTATCAATTCATAGGATCGGCTACGGATTCGACCATGAACTCGGAATAATAAAACAGGCATTATCTCTCTTTCTCGATTCAATTCTTACTCAAGCAAATAGAAACCTACGGGTCTAATTGATTACAAGAGAAATCACTTGAACGGTTTCAAAGACCAATGTTCAAGTATCAATCAATTTCAATCAACAACCAAAGGTCGGGTTTCCAATTGATTGATTCAAACGCACAACCTGTGATATTTCAATTATATAACAAAATATAATACGGAATAGAAATAACACAGACACCAGAATTTTGTTAACGAGGAAACCGCAAATGCAGAAAAACCCCGGGACCTAGTCAAGATTGAACACACACTGTATTAAGTCGCTACAGAAACTAGCCTACTACAAACTAACTTCGGTTTGGACTGTAGTTGAACCCCAATCAATCTCACACTGATCCAAGGTACAGTTGCGCTCCTTACGTCTCTGATCCCAGTAGGATACTACGCACTTGATTCCCTTAGCTGATCTCACCCATAACTAAGAGTTGCTACGACCCAAATTAGAAGACTTTAATAAACAAATCTGTATCACACAGAAAAGTCTACAGTAATAGATAAATCTGTCTCCCACAGAAATACCTACAAGTTTTGTTACGTCTTTTGATAAATCAAGGTGAATAGGAACCAATTGATAACCCAGACTTATATTCCCGAAGAACAACCTAGTATTATCAATCACCTGACAATAATCTTAATCGACGCGGCGAAAAAAGATATTGTGGAATCACAAATGATGAGACGAAGATGTTTGTGACTACTTTTATATCTTGCCTATCGGAGATATTAATCTCAAGCCAATCGTTATGATTATACTTAACATGATAGAATCAGCAAGATCAGATCACACAACTACGAGAAAGTTGTATCGGTCTGGCTTCACAATCCCAATGAAGTCTTTAAGTCGTTAACCTGGTTTTCAAGAAGAAACCTAAGTTTAAAGGAGAATCGACTCTAGCTTAGCAAAACTAGTATCACACAAAAGGTGTGGAGATTAGGTTTCCCAGTTGCTAGAGTTTTCCCTTATATGGTCTTTCAAATCAGGGTTTGCAATCTATGTTAACTTGGTAACAAAGCATTCAATATTCACCGTTAGATGAAAATCTGATTAGATTCAAGCTAATATCTTTCAACCATTGGATCGAAAACTTAGCTTGTTACATAAAAATGAAATGCACGATTTTAGGTTTGTGTAACCGTACCCAAACATGTACATTTGTTGGTTCAACAATAGTTAACCAAATGGTTAGCCATATGATCACTTTCATATCAACCATATTCTTCTTCACCATAACTAGTTCAAATGACTCAAATGAACTAGTTAGAGAGTTGTTCAATTGCAAGGAAATCTTATGTAACTATACAAGACACAATCAAAGCAAAAACGATTTGATTCACTCGAATCGATTCATGAGCTTTATAGTCACGGTTTGCATTTGTTAGAGCATTGCTCGATCGGTCGAACTCGCATGCGTTGCTATCTCAAGCATGTTTGTCAATGTTAGTGAACAAAACTATAAGTCTTGATTTCTAGTCTACTATAGCTAAGGTCTCGGACTAGGATAGAATGTGTAGTTGAGCTCAAGAACTCCATCACAATCATCATACAAGACGAAGGACTACTCAAGGAACCGGTGGATCTTCATCGACTAAAAGGTATGTGGGGACTTGAACTTATCTATCACTCAAAAGTCTATTTATCTCCTATCTTGAGACAAAAGTCGTTTTGCTATATATACTTAGAATATACACATTTGCTATTTCGAGCCGAGTTTATCTCGCCTATCTATTTCTCGAAATATGTGTTGGTAAGCTTTCGCTTTAGCCAAATTCATCTTTACCTAGTGACGAAAGTCATGACAAGTTTTAATCACTTTGAAAATTGCTTACTTTGACGAAAAATAGTTTGTGAATAATAACTATAGAATATGAACGTCCTCTAAGAATGTTTCAAGGATTGAAATGAGAGTTTAGATTATATAATCATTGGAGGATATAAGCATTGTTACACATATATGTATAAGTCCTTATTCCTTGAACCGAAGTTTGCGAACTTTTTTGATCAAGAGAACCGGAATAATGGCGTGAGCCAAGTCCGCAAACTGGCGGAAGTTCTCGACCCGAGAAATTCTGCTGGAGTTTGTGAACTCCTTCCGGGAACTTAAGTCCGCGAACTTGAGTATGTTATATGTAAAAACGATGTTTGTGAACTTATTCTTATATAAACTAAGGAATGCAAATTGCAAACCGTGGCTATATAGTTCATGAACCGATTCGAGTGAATCAAATCGTTTTTGCTTCGATTGTGTCTTGTGTAGTTACATAAGATTTCCATGCAATTGAAAAACTCTCTAACTAGTTCATTTGAGTCACTTGAACTAGTTATGGTGAAGAAGAATATGGTTGATATGAAAGTGATCATATGGCTAACCATTTGGTTGACTATTGTTGAACCAACAAATGTACAAGTTTGGGTACGGTTACACAAGCCTAGAAACGTGCATTTCATTTGTGTGTAACAATCTAGTTTTCGATCTAACGGTTGAAAGATATTAGCTTGAATCTAATCAGGTTTTCATCTAACGGTGAATATTGAATGCTTTGTTACCAAGCTAACATTGATTGCAAACCCTGATTTGAAAGACTATATAAGGGAGAACTCCAGCAACTAGGAAACCTAATCCCCACACCTTTTATGTGATACTAGTTGTGCTAAGCTAGAGTAGGTTCTCCTTTAAACTTTGGTTTCTTCTTCTAAACCAGGTTAACGACTTAAAGACTTCATTGGGATTGTAAAGCCAGACCGATACTACTTTCTTGTATTTGTGTGATCTGATCTTGTTGTTTCTATCGTATGAGTACAATTGTAATAATTGGCTTGCGATTGATATCTCCGATAGGAAAGATATAAAAGAAATCACAAACACTTCGTATCATCGTTTGTGATTCCGCGATATCTTTTTTCTCTGCGTCGATTAAGATTATTGTGAGGTGATTGATAATACTAGGCTGTTCTTCGGGAATATAAGTTCGGTTTATCAATTGGTTCCTGTTCACCTTGATTTATCAAAAGACGGAACAAAACTCGTAGGTATATTCGTGGGAGACGAATTTATCTATTACCGTAGACTTTTCTGTGTGATACAGATTTGTTTATTAAAGTCTTCGACTTTGGGTCGTAGCAACTCTTAGTTATGAGTGAGATCAGCTAAGGGAATCAAGTACGTAGCATCCTGCTGGGATTAGAGACGTAGGAGCATAACTGTACCTTGGATCAGTGTGAGATTGATTGGGGTTCAACTACAGTCCAGGCCGAAGTTAATTTGGAGTAGGCTAGTGTCTGTAGCGGCTTAATACAGTGTGTGTTAAAACTGGACTAGGTCCCGGGGTTTTTCTGCATTTGCGGTTTCCTCGTTAACAAAATTCTGGTGTATGTGTTATTTCTTTTTCGCATTATATTTTGTTATATAATTGAAATATCACAGGTTGTGCGTTGTTCAATCAATTAGAATATCCGACCTTTTGGTTGTTGATTTAAATTGATTGATACTTGGATATTGGTCTTTGGTACCATCCAAGTTATCTCTCTAGTATTTGATAAAGACTCGCAGATTTCTATTTGCTTGAGTATATATCAAATCGAGAGATTGATATATAAACTCTTTGATATATAGATTGAGTATGACTGTCTAGTTGATTCTATAGAAAGTATATTGGAGTTTGTCCATACAGATTGCTAAGCGAAATATTGGGTGTGGTTGTTGTACCCCGCTTTTTCAGCATTTTGTATTCCTTAGTTAATATAAACATAAGTTCACAAACAGTTGTCTTTAGATACAATCAACTTAAGTTCGCAGACTTAGTTCGCGGACTGAGTTCACAGCTCTTGTTCCGGTTCTCTTGATCAACAAAGTTCGCAAACTTTGGTTCAAGGAAAAAGGACTTATACATATATGTGTTACCACACAATACTTATATCCATCATTGGTTATATAATCTAAACTCTCATTTCAATCATTGAAACATTCTTAGAGGACGTTATTATATAGTTGTTATTCACAAACTATTTTTCATCAAAGTAAACAATTTTCAAAGTGATTGAAACATAACATGACTTTCGTCACTAGGTAAAGATGAACTTGGCCAAAGCAAAAGCTTACCAACACATATTTCGAGAAATAGATAGGCGAGATAAACTCGGCTCGAAATAGCAAATGTGTATAATCAAAGTCTATATAGCAAAACGACTTTTGTCTCAAAATAGGAGATAGAGTAGATAGATTTTTGAGTGACAGATAAGTTCAAGTCTCCACATACCTTTTAGTCGATGAAGTTACACCAGTTCCTTGAGTAGTTCTTCGTCTTGTATGATGATTGCCATGAAGTTCTTGAGCTCAACTACACTTTCTATCCTAGTCTGAGACTTAGCTATAGTAGACTAGAAATCAAGACTTATAGTTTTGATCACTAACATTAACAAACATGCTTGAGATAGCAACGCATGCGAGTTCGACCGAGCAATGCTCTAACAAAATGGATGATCATTCTTTCTTCTTTGTCAGAAACTAGGTATCTATCAACCATTTCATTTTCATGTAAGTTATGCATCAACAACTTTCTACGTACAATAATATCTTCCTACTTTGAACCCTAGTTTAGCATCTTTGCTAGTCGCTTAGGTTCATTGCTTCAAATAATATCGAGCAGGCGAGCTATTGAATCACAATACATTTAATGATCATCATACACAAGAGTACGAGTTTTCCTTTGGACCTTTGAAATTGTTGTGCTATTGTTTATCTTCAGTTGGGGATGGATTAGTTGTTGATATCAATTCTTATCCATCAAGAAGAGTTTTGTCTACACAAAATGTATCGAGAGTAAAAAATTCGGCTGAACGTAATAAGAACTTCTCCAATGGTGGTTGTGTGATTTTCCTAAGTGGTAACCCAAACAAGAAATTCTCATTCCAATTTTTCCTTAAATTTAGGGGGAAAGAACATTTCATATCCAATGGTGTTGTTGGTGATTTTTTATGATTTAAATGCATTTTTGTTAAAGGGACCATGCCCATGGATGTGTGGTCCAAAATGGGAGTCTTTTGATTTTCCCTTCCCCATGTATACAAAGATATGATATCCATGTAAACACATAACTCATATTAATGGAATACCTCTCCTTCTCTACCTATTTCTCTTTTCCTATTATATTCTACTGCAAAACGTTATCATGCACGAAGCTATACCGCAGAGCTAGATTGGATTGATTGATTATTTTTTTCTACATATGGGTTAACGTCAAGTTAATGTTGCAATTTCTGGAATCAAATCAGATAAGTTGGATCTTATATTTTTTTCTCCCTATTTTTTTATGATTTAGAATGATTGGAATCTTTTCTACATCTTAGTTAAATATATTTTAATTTATAATTTGTCCGTATGTTAAAATTAAAATAGTATATATTCATATGTTTGGGCGTGAATGGATTTCGAATCTGATCATAATTTCCTGTGCATCGTTTGCTGATCTCCATCGATGCAATTTTCTGGAGAAGGATAAGTTACGATCTGGGAAAACAGGAAAAGGTCCAACTGTCCGGTCCGGTTCAGCCCAACCGGTCCACCAAAACCCGATCCGGTCCACCCAACTGGTCCAGTCCACCCAACTGTTCCAGCCCCACCCAATCATGTCCGACCAATACAATTCAAAGTTGTGTGTCGGTGTTGTTGTTACGCTCCTGTTCCGGCCCATTCCATTCACATTGTAGACAGATGCGCCCTGTTAAGTCTGTGGACGGTGCGCGACTAAGCCCGTTCTGGATTTGTGCATATAAGGTGGGAATCAAATTTTGAGGTATGTAACTATAACGCGAGCTTTTATATGCTAGGCTTATTTCGCTAGGCTTATTTATTTGTTTTTAGAATATGCCTAATTTTGTTTATTTTTGTCTTAAAATAAGTCATCAGCATATAAACGGTCCATTTAAATTATTTTTATTGATCTTAATCATTAAGAATTTTGGTCTTAATGTTATTTGTTCTCTTGAATATGATATTGGCTATAGTTGAATTGTGTATTTTGTTTAATTGGTTGTACCAACTCAATTCCAATGTATTTATTTGGGGTTTAGAAGTACTTGAGCACCATTATTGTGTACTTGATATTTTCTTCCCAAATTTGAAATGTTCCGTGGGATGCAATCCACTGGCTCGACTATTAAGAGTCGGTATTTTCAAAAGATACGTCCCAAATAAAATCACATGTATTCCAAATTTTGTGGAAGAACTCACAAAAGATGATATGAGTCAGAAAATTCCCATTTCTCTACTTCATTCATGATACTAACGAACCAGTATATGTTGAAATATGACAACAAGAGAACTATCTTTAGTAATCTACTCAACCTAACATGTGTAGTGAGATTCTCTTGGCCTATTGAGATAAATAAATTTCTCAAATTAAAGCTAAATGTAGCAAAACTGAAAATGGAAAGAACCCCGAAGTAATAAGGGTTAGACATAATGACTCATATAAAGCATGTGAAAAGGGACACATATATCATGAGTCAAAGATGTATTTTTTTTCCCAGTAGCAATGACACCAAAGTACAGGTATCAGCTGAATATGGGATGAAGCCAAGATGTAATTCTAGCTCCCATCATAAATGAAAGAGTTGGAAATGCACCTGGTCATAGGTGTTGATATATACAATGTAATGTGTGTATCATAGTAGCAACCAATTTTCACATCAACTTTAATGGAAACAAGAACTTAGCCAGACTAATTGACTATCTTATTCAGTTGAACTAGATCCAATATCTGCACCTATGGAAATGAAAACACGAGACATAAATTCTCTAAAGCACTTGAAATATATTGGGTGAAACGTTTTATATATTCAGTCTAAAATACTTGAGTTGAATCCCACACTTATTACGTAATAAGGCCACACCACTTACTAAAACTCTCAAGACTCAAATATCTAACTCATAATTGTTTTTCTTCCACTAGCTTAAGGAATTTAAACTAGTTGTTGAACTATTTCCTTATGATGTGACTACGAGGATTGGATCATCGAGTGCAACACTGCTCAGAAAAAAAAATTGTTTTCAAGATAAAACAAAGACGTCACAAAATCTCTATTCGTACCGAGAGATAATCACACCTTGTTAAATTTCCAAAGAAACCCATGCAAATGGATATCATGTGGAACCTGACTGTGATGATAATGTAATTGATTACATCTTTTATACCTCACTAATGTATTTGGAAGGAAACATACTTTAGAGAGACTAATGAGTCAATTTAGTGAAATGTAAATCACTATAGTATTAATTTGGATTATTGAATCCATATTGACTCCGACGATGAAATGTTGGAAATTGACTCATACAGACTTTGGCATAACCATAAAGGCACTTTGGTTGTGACATGATGTTTCGTTTTGAAAGGACTCATACGTACATCGTTGTGTTTGAGTGAACGAGACAATGGGAAAAAGATTGATAGAATGCGAAGTAACGACATATCTCTCAATAAGTGTTTTCTTAAGTAAGATAGCATGTCACTTATTTTACAAAGTCTTCAGTAAAACAGGATCGAGACCATCCTAAGATGCAAATGGTAAACAATCCATATTACAAAGATAACAAGGTGAAATTTAGAAAAATGTTCATGCAGAATGCGGACCATTAAAGTGATTTATGGCTTTGGTGAATGTTTTGACATTTTGGACTAGTTATAGTTCCCAATAAATTTGCGTTTAAAAACTCCTAGCACATATTACACAATACAAAGTGCAAAGTCTCACCACCCTGATTAATGCTAGAGAATTTACATCAAAAAGACTTGATGAACATTGCATGTTTAATAGGATCAATATAAAGCATCTTATACCCAATGGTCTTGCAGAGGCTACCATTAAAGGTTACAGATGGTGCCTAATGAATAGGTTATGCGTACCAACCTATCTTTTATTGCTTTGGGGATATGCAATATTACACGCATCTTACTTAATTCGTTTTTAGAACCCGATATTAGTCAACCTTTTCTGCGTACCAGTTGGTAACTGGATTTAAGCCTGACATTCGTGTTCTTTCGCATTTTTGGTTGCACTATATATGTGCCATTACGACTCCACATCGTACTATGAAGGGTCTTCAAAACTGTTAAGTAGTTATGTTGGAAATAAGTTCCCAACAATTATCCGCATTTAAAAACTTTTGGCAGGAGATCTCTTACCGCTAGATTTGCGGGTTATCACTTTAATGAGACAGTCTTCCCGTCGTTAGGGGGAGATAAGAAAAAAGTATTTTCTGAGGGAACGACAGGAATTGTCGTGACATGTCTCATATTGATTCTTGTACTCCACAAATGTAAATGTGAAGTGATAAAGAATATTCGATTTTCAGAATGTACACTTATGTTGCTAAAGTGATGAGATCACACATACCAGCTGCAAACTGATCGCTGTCGTATGCGTCAAAAATAATTACACTTTCTTACTACTCAAAATATATTATGAAGCAAGGGCAAGAAAGGATCGTTCCCACAGAGAGGTCTAGGTTGTCAATATGTTATGGTTTCCTATATAAAACAATGGGGGTTTTCTGATTTTTATATAAACTAAAATAAAATAAAAGCAAAACAATGAAAATTAAACACGCAAATCAAGGATGTGAAAGTATTGGTCAAGGATTTCGTTTTCATTCACTAACACGTTCTTGTCTTAATAACTAGAATTGATATTTAATCTCTCATTATCAAAAGCCCTAAGATACCTAGTCGAAAGAATATCCCGCAATTTCCTCTTATCATCACACATACATGTAAAACGATGCAAGTATGAATTCTACCAAAAGAATAACCTAACGCCTTGCGCTAATCGAGTTCAATTCCCATGGAGCATTAAGATTCATGAAACTAGGCTAATCAATGCAATTGAAATACATTGCGCAAACAATTCGAACAAAGGTCATGGTTCTCATATGATTATAAGGATATATCACTATAACCTACAATCATATTTATGCTACTTGTGTTCAAGGATTATCGCTCGATGATTAATCCTAAACTAGCTATAGATATGAATATGAATTCTACCAATTTGCAACTTGACAAAACAAATACCCAATCATGTTGTAATACGTCAATCATACAATTATATTTTCAGAGAATCATGAACGATAAATATGAGACAAAACTAATTCATTAAACTCAAAATCATGTCATGTGAAATCAACTTAATCCATAAACCAATAATAAAAATAACTACTCGTGCTCAAGGAGTTCATAACAAGAAGAAAGAGAAAAGTTTTCATGTTGTAAACCCTAGAAAACAAAAGTAGAAGAAGCCTCCCTAATAGAGATCTCTAAGTTTAGAGAAAGAGTTTTCTATTTATATGCTTCTCATATCCCAAAAGGATACTCTTTCCAAAAGCAGGTTAAGTCTTCTCAAAACCCATATCCAATTGGTCCACCAAGCCCATGTGTTAAAGCATATATTCTGGAAATTCTACATGCAAAATTGGGTCGTCGGTTTGATGAAGTCATCACCGGATTCCGGTTGCCGATTGCCTGAAGTCCTGTCACCGACCACCTGAAGTCTACCGTTAATGTGAGTGGTCAAATGTCAAGGCTGAGTCACTGAGTCAGAATAAAGTCAGCTAACTAGCTTGACTGACTGGGCTGATTGGCCTTGGCCCAGGCCATATGCTCTGTTGCGCCATCGGTGCAAGACTGCTTCATTCTCAGCCATGATGGGTCTTTGCAACTTCAGTTCAAATCTTAAAGCTCATCTCTCCTTTTGCATCATTACAGCTTCCTTGGCACTCAACGCTTTCTCTGCAACTGCAACACCAATTCGTGCATCTCCATACTCTCATAACTCTCAGCTGCAACTCAGTTTTATTTCTGTAGCTCGTTTCCTGCAATACTGACAGCAACATCGCACCAGCTCATCCCATCATCTTCTCGGCACCTAATTCTCAGCGGAAGCAGCTCAGTTTATTCTTCATTTCAAACTGCAGTGACAACACAATCAGCTTCACCTCAACACCATATACCTGCACCAGTTACTCTCCATTTGACACTGCACAACTTCGCACAACATCAGACCATCACCAGATTTGAGCACCACCTTTTCCTTCCGTAGCTTCTCGCTTGCACCAGCAATGCATTAAATCCCTGTCCTAACATTCATCTAAGCAGCATTTCATTCATTCCCTGCTCTTCACAGCATCAGAACTCATCCATAACAGCTACACTGCCACAGACTGGAGCCATTTCAGTTCAAACAACATCCCAACACCAAAACTGCACCTGCAACTGCTTCTTCTTTGTCTTCCATAACAAAACCCTAAATTCATTTCCATCTCAGCTCAATCATTCATGGCAGCAAACCTTCTTCCATCTTGATTTCTTGTTCATGTCAGCAGCCTACAATACAAAACCTAACCGTGAATCCAAGTGTAACCCATTTCAACTTCAATTTCATCAAATCTGCCTGTGTCTTCTCAATTCAATTTCTGTCCTGAACTGCAGCTCAACTTCAACTGGCAACAACATCTTCATCAATTTCTCAATTCAGCTCAAAGAACCGTTCATCACCTTCATTATTCATTTGCAGCATCATCAACACAGATTGACCCCATTCTCTTCATCTCTGAATCGCACCATTAACAACCCTGAATTCGTCTCTTCCATAGCATCTTCATATCCTTTTTTGTTTCAACAACACCACCATCTGTTCTTAAATCCCTTTTTCCATCTCTGATAAAACGGCAGCAGACTTAGATCGAACCCTTCTTCTACAATTTCTCATTTGAACCCAGAGAGCAGCAAAACCCTGAATCCACCACAAACCCATCTTGAATTCATTACCAGAACCCCATTAATTCTTCTTATTCCCTGAGTTTCTCTTCTCCATTCGATGGCAGCAACATTTATACCAAAACCCTAGCTCCTGAGATCCCAAATTTTCTCAAATTACTCGCCGATTTCTTCCAATCTCGAACTCATCTCAAATTTCACAGCTCATATCAATTTCAACCACTATCATCTCAATTTCGAGAAAATGATTAACCCAATCTTCTTACTTCAGTGGAACTTCAATCCAAGTGAAACCCTTCCTTCTCAGACGCAAAATCAAACCGCCAGATTCAATTTTCATTTCGATCTCTCGGAAATAATGGTGCGGCTGCTGTCTTTCCTCAAATTTCAGATGTGTAATGAATGAGAGGAAAATTCTCTCGACTCTAGGTTAAAGAAGCAGGGTTGGATAATGACACCCCACTGCATAAGATAAGGGATACCCCAGTGGGTGCCCTATAACATGTGGTCACTCCTTAACATCAGCTGGTTGCTTCTACTTCTCTTGGAGAGTTGGCCCTTAACCTTGTCTCAGTTCCAGATAGTGTCCTCCCATGAAATGACAATTTTTGCCCTTTTTGCTTAAATTGGGTGATTTCTTCTTCTTTTCTTCCGTGCGACTCCAGAGAACCTAATAACTCAAAAACACGCGTAAAATACATAATTTACAAGAAAAATAGCAAAGAAAGCATAAACTCTAGATAGTAAATACGGTGTATTCTACACCTATCACAAACCTACCTGCAAAGTTACAAATCCTCAATACGGGATATACACCATAGACTAAGGTGTTGCAACTACACTCAGTGGAAGTGTGGTTGAGGCCGTGGCTCCATAAAGGAAGTTGGAGAGACCACTTGGTTCGATCAATCCTCACCTAGAAAGGAAGTAGGTGAGTAAGGCACAACTTATTTATATCATCAGAAATCATCTCATAAGATTGTCTCTGAATATGTCCATGAATCAAACTGGAGGACGCTCCGAAGTTTTAAATGATTCCAGAGAATAATGAAATCCTGACGGATTGTGAGAATGCATATGAGTCAATGGAAGGATCATGCGTGCACAATGATGATATAATCCATAAATAGTTGCTCCAGAAGTAGAGCACAATGAGATCGAACCATGCTTTATTTTGATTAATTTCAAATAAATAGCATATTTGGCCTACACAATCCAGGTAAAACTTAGTTTTTTTGACAAATATATGGGTATTTGGTGTGGTAGTGCTAACCAACCTAGTGTAAAGCCTGTGGGACATGTGTGGTTATTTGTCACAAAGTGTAGTGAGAAGAATGAGGTCTTAAAGTATAAAGAATCACCTTTTGGCGCGAGGTTTCTCACGAACCCCTGGATCGTTTACTCTTTTGAGCATTATAATGTTCAGTTAATTAGTTTGCTTGGTAGTTTCAAAAGAACTTGAAACATAGTAGATGTGGTTATATCTCTGGAGATTTAGACTCAAAGTTATTTGCAAAAGTGCATGATGACCTTTTGCTTCCTAAGTCGAATGACTCTAAACCACAGAGTGTGTTTGCACTTATACTGGAACACTCACTTATTGATTTAAACAATCAGACGGATGTGGTATACCCGTCTAAGTGACTATTTGATTGGGAAGGGATAAACAAGTAAGGTTTCGAGCCATGCGTATTAAATAAGTTCCTGATTCAGAATTATTGCTATCTATGTCGAGGGTATGGACATGATAAGTACTCTTAATGGAATAAGAGATCTTACAAGCTATTTAAAATCTGAATTTGAGATGAAAATCCTGGGAAATCTCGATCTTATCTATGTTCTAAACTAGAAGACCGAGCTTGTGGTATATTATTCCACCAGTTTGCATATGTCCATTGTCAGTAAATTTAACAAGGACGTGCATGCTGCTAGCACTCCCATGATTAGTCGAGTTTCAAATGTTCATAAATGACCAATTCGTCTAGAGGAAGATGACGAAGTTGGGCCGGGATATGAACTTTCCTTATCTAAGTATAATAGACGCATTATTGTACTTAGCATAATGTACTCGACCAAATGTTACATCCTCAATGAACTTGTTTGCTAGATATAGCTCAACGCCAACACAACGTCATTGGAATGGTATAGTGAATGTAATCATGTACTTAAAAGTAACCATTGACATAAAAAAAAATTTTACCCATGCAAAGACATAAAAAATGAATGCTAACGAAAGTGCAATCCAGAGGTTGTTGAGGAACAATAATCTCTTCTCCAACGAAAGTAATCAGGAGGAGATACGGTAGACTATTTTCTAGGTCATTACCGATATTCAGTTTCGAAAAGTACATGACTAAAGGAACAGTCTAGAACAACTCTGAAAGTAATCAGGGGGGAATGCCGACATCAAGGGGAGGATCCAAGGATATGATGTCGACATAATTTACTTCGAAATTGAAACTGTGTTGTACTCTTTTTCCCTTCAATCGAGAATAGTTTTTCCCAAAGGGTTTTGTTACTCGACAAGGTTTTTAGCGAGACAATACTAAAAGCATCAAGTATGTTGAACGTTGAAGACATAAAGATCGCGTTGATATTATTGAAAATATCTGATTCAAATAAATGAAACACGATAGTACGTTAAACAACGTAACTTCCAGAATAAACAACATGGTTCTATAAACATCCAAGTCACCAAAGTAAAGTGTGATAAACTCCTTTTGACTGCATTAGACTAATGAAAATTGTCTGACATCAGGGGGGCATCTAATGGTGTGTTGAACTCTTTTCATTTACCGAGGTTACTTTTTCCCACAGGGTTTTGTTGCTCGGCAAGGTTATTAATGAGACAACAACAAACATCGGGAAGTAATTTCCCAACTAAGGATATTGTCTTTCCCACAAGGATTTTCTGCCTTAGGAGTTGTGAAGCAACTAATCAAATTCAACGGAACAAAGTGATCATCTGCAACAGATCACCTTTACTTGCATCTGTCACGTTGTACTCTTTTCCCTTCGTCGAGGTTTTATCCCACTGGGTTTTCCTTGTCAAGATTTTAATGAGGCAATATATTCGAGTCCAACTATGTTCTAAGTTTGCTTAATATTGTACTCTTTTTATTTAGTTCAGGTTTTGTCCCTCTGGGTATCCCTGGCGAAGTTTTAACGAGGCAATTAACTTAGACTCATCGATATGTGAAGATCGTATTTCATGTGATGAACTACATGTAAAGTAAGAGACAACATGTGAAGAGTTGTACCAAGGTTTTATCCCACTGGGTTTTTCCTTGTCAAAGTTTTAGTAAGGCAATTGATTTCGGCACAAGTCATCAAGGAGAGAACGACATTTGAAGAACTACATTCAAAGCACTATATGTGAATCACTATATATACAGTTTTGTTGTTGAACCACACAAGGGGGAGTGTTAAAGGGCCCATGCCCATGGATGTGTGGTCCAAAATGGGAGTCTTTTGGTTTTCCCTTCCCCATGTATACAAAGATATGATATCCATGTAAACACATAACTCATATTAATGGAATCCCTCTCATTCTATACCCTTTTCTTTTTCCCTATTATATTCTACTGCATTTTTTTTTATTTTTAGTAAATTTTAGATTTTATTACACCTAAAGAGGGCTATTTAATATATTGGAATTAATTTTAGGAAGCAAAAGCTTACTAGGATAGCTTGACATTGTCAAGGTGAATGTCTAAAACTTGACATTCACCTTGACAATGTCTAACAAAAATTAAGTCATGTCATTTTCACATTGATTTTAAAAGTTGAGTTGGAGAAGATTTTTAGGGAAAATGAATGTTTATCCTATGTGGAATAAGACATTTATCTTCACATACATTCCATTGGAGAAGCTCTGCATTTCATCGTAATGTTGCTTGTTATTCTGATTTTATTTAAAGTAAAAAATTATTTCAATTGGTTTTATAATTAAAAGTCATAACTAATTACCTATTATCATAAAAAACGTCATATCTTAGGTTTGATTAGATATGGAATATATATCCTTACTTGTTATAGATTATATAATTAAATTAAAATAAATAAATAGGTAATTAAATTCAAACAACCAATAAGATTGTTTTGTCAGTGCACACTTTTAAAGGAGTGTGCACAAAATTGGACTCATCCTGACTATGTGTAGTATATTTATTTTGCCACGTGTCACAATTTGATAGGATTATTAGTTATTATCGGTTAAAAAATTCCATGAATAATACTGTAGAGTTCACGTTCCCTATCAAGAGACTTCTCAAGTTCATCAGTGAGCCGAGTATACTTTTTTCAAGCAATCTAATTTTAGAAGCTTGAGCATCAATAATCTCAGTTGATTTTTTTAAGGTTCTGATGAGCTCCATCTCAAATTCTGACATAGCGTCAACTGTCACTTTAGAGGGTATGTGTATCAGAATCTGATAGCAAAAGTTTTCTACCTTGTGATTAGGAAGAATATGTTAAGGAATTATCCTTTGAGGTAAACCCAAGTCATTTTGCATAATCAAAAACTTTGGAAGACATTTCTATAGTGGTAGAATGAGATAAACTTATGTCCATGGAAATCAGATTGCTACAAACACAGACTTATGAGGTCTTAGCGTGTTTGCCTGCTCTGATACCAATTAAAAAAGCGGGGGTATAACAACCATACCCAATAATTCGTTCGACAATATGGACTAAACTCCAATATAATTCCGAGAGCACCAACTAAAAAGCGAGATCAATCAAGAGTTATATCAAAGAGCTTTATCTCTATTTCTCAATGCAATCAGCAATCGAACAGATAGAAATTCGTGAGCCTGATTGTTATGACAAATAACTTGGACGGTACCAAAGACCAATACCCGAGTGTCAATCAAGTTATATCCAACAAACAAGGTCGAACTTATTGACTGATTGGACTACGCACAACCTGTGATATTTCAATTATATAAACAAATATAATGCGGAAAAGAAATAACACAGACACCGGAAATTTTGTTAACGAGGAAACCGCAAACGCAGAAAAACCCCGGGACCTAGTCCAGATTTGAACACCACATTGTATTAAGCCGGTACAGACACTAGCCTACTACAAGTTAACTTCGGACTAGAATGTAGTTGAGCCCTAACCAAGTCTCACACCGATTAAGGTACAGTCGTCTTCCTTACGCCTCTAAAACCACGCCGGATTCTGCGCACTTGATTCCCTTAGCCGATCTCACCCACAACTAAGAGTTGCTATGACCCAAAGTCGAAGACTTATAAACAAATCTGTCTCCCACATATAAGTCTATTCTGATATATAAATCTGTATTTTTGTTCCGTATTTTGATAAATCAAGGTGAACAGGAACCAATTGATAATTCAGTATTATACTCCCGAAGAGCAGCCTAGAAATATCAATCACCTCACAATAACTTAACTATATGGTGGTAGAAGAAGTTACTGCGCAACCACAAAGTCTGAGACAAAGAAATTTGTGATTACTTTTTATATCTTACCTATCGGAGATAAATCTCGAGTAAATCTTAGAAGATAATACTCAATATGATAGAAAAATTAAGATCAAAATATGCAACTACAGAGAAAATAGTTGGATCTGGCTACACGAATCCCAAATGCAGTATTCAAGTCGTTAACCTAATATGGTTTTGGAAAAACCTAGGTTAAAGGAGAATCGACTCTAGTACGCAACTAGAACACATGAAAGTGCCGGGATTAGGTTTTCCAGTTTCTAGAGTTCTCCCTTATATAGTCTTTCAAATTAGGGTTTGCTTATAATCAAAGCTAAGATAGCTTAGTAACAAAGCATTCAATATTCACTGTTAGATGAAATCCTGATTCAAGCTAAGTCTGCTTAAAAATAAAGAAATCAATCTCCACCGTTATATGGTCTTAGCTTGTTACACACAAATGAAATATACCTTCATTTAGATATGGGTAACCGTACCTAAATGTGTATATTGAGTTGGCCCAATAACAGTTAACCGAAGTTAGCCATATGAACACTTTTGTCTTAACCACATTCATCTAACACTTCTTGATCAAATATGATGATCAATCAATAATGAAAGATAATCAAATAAATCTAATTGTGTTTCATATAGAGTTGTTCAACTGTTCACTGTCTCATAGAAATATATATGAACAAATTGAAACAAAATCGCATTGATTCATAATGATATAAAGTACTTATACAAGAATCAATTCATGAACATTAAGCCACGGTTTGCAAATATTACATTTCTTAATTCATAAATTTTTTCGTTTATGAGTATAAGAATCGTACTTAACCGATTTTAGAACTTAACCACTGTGTTTGCAAACCAGGTACGCAAACAACAGCTTCGGACCTTGGTCTGTCCAGCCGTTCGCATCCAGGTACGCGACTAGCCGTACCGGACCCAACTCAGGTGAAATCGTTCGCATACTAGGTACGCAAACAAGGTACCCGGACCTTTACAGGTAAAACCGTTCGCATACTAGGTACGCACACAAGGTTCCCGAACCTGAATCATACCAATACAGTTTGCATACTAGGTACGCGTACTGTGTTGTATCCAGACATGGTTAATTGTTATAAACTTCCATTTTAATCATTGAAACATCCTTGGAAGACGACAATAGCTGTCTCACACAAACTATTAGCTTCAAGTAATTTTCAAGTGATCGAATGATCAATACAAAATATTCCAAGTTGACATCAAATGATTGTCTCACACAAATCATGTAAGATGTTTCAAGGCAATTTCCACATGATCATCTTTTGACTTAATATTTAGTTTCCAACAAATAGATTGTTTCCAACTAAACTCGTCAAGAATAATGATGAACATAGTTAAAGAAAAAATATTCCAACACATATTTTGAGAAATAGATAAGCGAGATAAACTCAGCTCGAAATATCAAATGTGTATAATATAAAAGTCTATATAGTTATACGACTTAGTCTCATTAGGAGATAAAATAGAATAGACTTCTGAGTGATAGATAAGTTTTATTCTCCACATACCTTTTGTTGATGAAGTTCCTCCAATCTCTCCTCAGTAGATCTTCGTCTTCAATCGATGAACGCCGTGAAGTCTAAAGCTCAACTACACATTCTATCCTAATCCGAGACATAGCTATAAGTAGACTAGAAATCAAGAATTTAGTTTTGATCGACTAAACTTGACAAACAAGCTTGAGATAGTGTTAGATCAACAAAATACGAGATCATTTGTTTAGTCCAATTCGATTCCGGATAAGAGAAACTAAGTTAATTATGATCTTAGTTAGACTTATTAAAAGTATAGGATTCGGTTATTCAAGTCTAATCGAATGCCTTGACAAGAAATATTAGTTAACTAACCTAGTATTTGTCTTGTCTACAGTGTGAGGTCTAAGTTATTATCTGAATAATTAGAGCCTGATGAGAAAAATAAATTTAATTTTGATCTTTATTTTGGTCTTATCGACATAAGCGATTGTATTTGTGCAATCGGATTAGCAAGGGAACTAAGTTACTTAGTCAGTTTGTTAAACTATTAGGGAAAATTGCTTCGGGCAATTGTTTCCTTAATAGCATATTAAAACCAAATTACTTGTAGTTTCGGTTTTGATATTGGTTATCTAAAGTGGTATGTGAAACCTTCGTGCTTAACTCTTATAGGTTGTACAATTCTTTTAGATTGTAAGATCCTTTTGGTTTTGGTATTTGCTCGGACCTTTGTCATTTTGTCACAAAAAGGGGGAGAAATATATGGAGTAAACAAGTGATTTTTAATCATTAAGGAAAGGATAATTGTGCTTAAACGTTATATCTAACGAAAGACTAAAGCATTGACTAAGGGGGAGAAACATATCATATGATGATTGTAGTTATTTGGACTACAAAAGGTAACAAAGATGTGCGGATTGAAAATCTACTTATCTTACCTTTAGGGGGAGTATTAGCTTTGTTATTTAAATGTCAACATCGGCATTTATGGTTTGAATATATGCAGGTTATTGTGCTGTTGAAACTTGGAATCAAGCGTATGCATAATGAATTTTTGTAATTTGTTTATACATATGATTGTAAGAGTTTTGTCACTTGTCACTAAAATTGACAAATGGGGAGAGTATTAGAGCTCGGTTGAACCCACCAAGCGTTGGTATGTCAATTTTGGTTGTCATATTTTAGTGAATCAGAACTCAATTAAAGAGTCGCTTGATTATGTACTAGAGACAACTTCGTATAGGTTAGACTAGAAAGATTAGGATTATGAGACATACAAGTATTACTCGAAGACTTGAAGAATGTGAATAATTAACAAGCTACATCGACGACATCATCCTTCCTCTTGAGGTTAGTACTATTGTGACTTGAACTGCTTCATTCCAAACGTATCTTTCAAGTCGTGCTATAACATAACTGTGATGCTGCTAATGATTATACTCTAGTAGACATAGTGTGATGGAATTAGAATACGAAGTATAATGTTATTGTGATTATGTGTATGGGTATGGGTGAAGATTTCGTCCTAGGAAACAATGTTTACATTCGTTTAAATGAAGTACATTCATGGACTTGTTTTATGAATCGAAAGGGAAATCGCTAGGCTTATTAGTATTGTTATTCATTGCATATCTTTGCATTACCAATATATGTGAGTCAGTAGAACCGATCATAACTTGTTATGTATCTTGGTAAAACTAGTCACAATGCCTGACTTATGTTATGACTTTTACTAGTGCAACCGATCCTAAGTAATCACCTAAGATGGTATGATCGATATTTGTAATTGGTGTGACCGATCACAAAAGTAATGTGTAATCGATCCTTGTAATTGGTGTAACCGATCCTGGTAATTGGTATAACCAATCACAAGCAATACCATGAGCATATGGTAACCGATCCTAGTGAGAGGTGTAGCCGATCCTAGTGATTGGTGTAACCGATCCTAGTAAGAGCTGTAACCGATCCTAGTGATTGGTGTAACCGATCCTAGTGAGAGGTGTACTCGGTTATAACACAAAAACTTAACCAAAAATTAACTTTTCGGATTTCCTAGAGTTCTTAGAGATACCGAAAAATATTTTTGGTTAATGTGAAAATATAAAGATCTAGACATACTTTGAACATGTGCAGTAATTCTTATCTTTTATTGTTCAAAGATATTCCTTAATAACTCAAGGAGATCCCAGACCGAAATAAGTTGAGAATCGTTTAATTAAGGTTGTTAATGTTATATGCTTTTAATTACCAGCAATTAAAATGCATATCTCTGGAAAATAAAAATTGGCAATGTGCATTTACTAATTGGAGATTTTCTAGTAGGATTTCGGTTAATTTTGGACGGAGCATTTTTAGGAATTATGAAAACCGATTTGGGAATTAATTGCATATCTTAAGAATATTCAGTTTTGGAAATTCCTTGGTGTCCAAACTTCCTTGGTCTATAAATACCCAAGTTTGTATTTCGAGCAAACTATCCTAAGAGCCAGCAAAACTACCTTGTTGTGTTGTTACTGGTGGATCCGTCTATTCGCAGAGGAAAGTACCTTAATTAGGCGAAATCAACTACGACCGCTCGTTTAAAGACTTTTGTGGGATCAAGAAGCTCTACGAGTACCGTTGGTGAGAAACTAGATAATTGAAGTATTATTAGTTTTCCATTTGATTTGATTGACTAACGGTTGTTGAACTTTGATTTCACCTAATTTGTTTATTCTTGAGAATCTTATTTTCTGATATAAGATTCACTCAAACTAGATCGAAGTGTCGACGGGATCTTTAGAACCGTATGTAGATCTAAAGACGTCTTGTGATAATCCATTGTTAACAGACTCTGTTATATGCGTGATTGATCACAAGAGATTCAAGTTGTGGTGTGCAGGTGTTTATTGAAGATTTAAGAAGATTTGAAGACAAAGAAGAATCGGCTGGGATCCAACTATAATCGGTTTTATTAGAGCATAGCTCGGTCGACCTCGCATGCGTTGCTATCTCAAGCATGTTTGTCAATGTTAGTGATCAAAACTATGAGTCTTCATTTCTAGCCTACATAGCTAAGTCTCGGACTAGGATAAAAAAGTGTAGTTGAGCTCAAGGACTTCATGGCGATTCATCATACAACAACGAAGATCTACTCAAGGAACTGTGGAACTTCATCAACAAAAAGGTATGTGGAGACTTGAACTTATCTATCACTCAAAAGTCTATCTCTTCTATCTCCTACTTCTTATGAGACAAAAGTCGTATGATATATAGACTGGATCATACACATTTGATATTTCGAGCTGAGTATATCTCGCCTATCTATATCTCAAAATCATGTGTTGGTAAAGCGTTTCGCTTTGATCAAGTTTATCTAGTGACGAAAGTCATGAAAAGTTTCAATTACTTTGAGAATTGCTCTGACGCGAAACGGTCTGTGAAAGACGACTATATAACGTCCTCTGAGAATGTCTCAATGATTGGAATGAGAGTTTAGATTACATAACCATGTATTCCTTAATCCTAAGTTTTTGAACTTTGTTGATTGAGAGAAACCGGAGGAATTGGCTTTGCCAAGTCCGCGAACCCAGTCCGCGAACTGACGGAAGTTCTTGTACCGAGAATTTTTGCTGGGATTTTCCAAAAAATCGTTTGCGTGTAAGTCCGCGAACCTAGTACGCGAACTGGCGAAAGTCTCTGCTGAGATTTTCTGCTGAGTTTGGAAAACTCCACCCGTTGTCTTAAGTCCGCGAACTTGTTTGTGAGATTAAGAGGTTATGATCTAAATATGTGCTCTTAACATGAAACTTAAATTACTAAGGCATGCTTTATGCAAACCGTGGCTATAAAGTTCATGAGACGATTCAATCAAATCGAATCATCTTTGTTTCAATTGTGTCTTGTGTAGTTACATAAGATCTCATAGCAATTGGACAACTCTTTAACTAGTTCATTTGAGTCAATTGAACTAGTTATGGTGAACAAGAACAAGGTTAATATGAAATGTTCATATGGTTAACCTTTTGGGTTACTATGTTGAACGAACATACACGTACACGTTTGGGCATGGTTTTCACAAACCCAGTAAACGTCTACCCAAGTGTGTGTGACAAGCTAAGTTTTCGATCTAACGGTTGAGAAATATTAGCTTGAATCTAAATCAGGTTTTCATCTAACGGTGAATATGGATTGCTTTGTAACTAAGGAAAAACCATGATTTGAAGACTATATAAAGGAAACATCTAGCATTGTGCAAAACTAATCCCCACACGTCTGTGTCATACTAGTGTTCTCGCTATAGTCGATTTTCCTTTAACCTTTGGTTTTCTTCTCTAAAACCAGGTTAACGACTTAAAGACTTCATTGGGATTGTGAAGCCAGACCGATACTACTTTTATCGTAGTTGTGTGATCTGATCTTGCATCTTCTATCGTACGAGTACAATCTTTGATTGGATTGAGATCGTGAGAGTTCTCCGATAGGCAAGATAAAGAATTCACAAACATCTTCGTCTCACAGTTTGTGATTCCTCGACAAACCGCCTGTGTAGTCAGGAAGGATTGTAGAGAGGTGATTGATTAATCTAGGCTGTTCTTCGGGAATATAAGACCAGATTATCGATTGATTCCTGTTCACCTTGATTTCATATATTAAGACGGAACAAAACCTAGGGTTTATCTGTGGGAGGCAAATTTATCCTTTGATATACTTTTCTGTGTGAGACAGATTTGTTTATTATCAAGTCTGCGATTTTGGGTTGCAGCAACTCTTGGTTGTGGGTGAGATCAACTAAGGGAATCAAGTGCGCAGTATCCTGCTGGGATCAGAGGCGTAGGAGTACAACTGTACCTTGGATCGGTGGGAGACTGATTGGGGTTCAACTATAGTCCAGTCCGAAGTTAGCTTGGAGTAGGCTAGTGTCTGTAGCGGCTTAATACAGCGTGTATTCAATCTGGACTAGGTCTTGGGGTTTTTCTGCATTTGCGGTTTCCTCGTTAACAAAAATTGTGGTGTCTGTGTTATTTCTTTTCCGCATTATATTTTATATAATTGAAATAATACAGGTTGTGCGTTCGTGATCATCAATTGGAAATCCAACCTTTGGTTGTTGATTGATATTGATTGATCCTTGGACATTGGTCTTCGGTACCGTCCAAGTTATTCCTTGTATTTGATAAAGACTCGTTATTGATTTTAGCTTGAGTAAAAATAAAATCAAGAGAGAGATATTAAATCCTTGAGATACTTTTATCTAGATTGAGTCTGACTATCTAGTTGATTCTCTAGAAAAGTATTTCGGAGTTAGTCCATACAGGTTGTTAAGAGAAATATTGGGTGGTGTTGTTAGACCCCCGCTTTTTCAATTGGTATCAGAGCAGGCAAACACGTTTAAGACCTAACAAGTCCGTGTTTGTAGCGATCTGACTCTATGGCCAAAGGTGTTATCTCTGTAGACGTACCACCAGTCTTCGATGTCTCAAACTACCTATGGTGGAAAGTTGCTATGCGCACATTTCTTCAGTCGCGTGACTTCCAATCATGGATCTATGTTGTGAATGGCTATGAAAATCCCGTTGTTATGGAAAGAGATGCATTTGTACCTAAAGATTTTTCTATTATGATGCTACCGAGTTAATTGCTGCAAGGCAAAACTCCGAAGGGTTGAACGCCATCTTGCATGTTATTACCCCAAATCTTCGACATCATGTGGCCTCATGCACCACATCTAAAGAAGCTTGGGATACTTTGGAAAGCGTATTTGAAGGTAACCCCAGTGAAAAGGAAGCTAGGCTTCAAAACCTTAATTCCGAATGGGAAGACCTTTATATGGCAGAAGAAGAATCGTTTGACAATTTTTATCACAAACTGCCTGAAATTGTTAATGCATCATGTGCATTGGGTAAGACCATTCCTGAAAAGGAAATTTTGATGAAAATCCTCCGATTCCTGCCATCCAGATACGAATCCAAAAGACATGCCATCGTTGAGGGAAATAACCTTAATACTCTTTCGCGAAACACACTTGTCGGAAAACTTAGGATTTTCGATCGCGAATACATGTCAAGAAATGACCATCAATTGTGTAGCAATCATGTCACTTCTCCTGATTGTAAGACCTGTCGCCCTAAATTGACAAACGAGAAAAGTGAGAATTGTTTTATTTCTACGGTGTCTCTGTTTATACAAAAACTTAAGAAAATACTCAGACGTAGCAAAAGAAAGTCTCAAAAAGAAACTCCGTTAGTCAATGTAAAGGATAAGAATATCCAGAAAATCCGTACTAAGGAAACTGGTCTTACGTGCTATAAAAGTGGTCAAGTCACTTCGAAATATCCAGAAACGTAGGTAAGAGAGATAACTAAAGCATGGATGAATACTCCTGATTATTGTCATGAGTAAATCTATGATTGCTCTCACAGTCTTTTTGCTGAAAATCATTCTCATGATTCATTCATGACATGTCCGTATGTGTCTCATGAGTTGGGTCAACAAACCTCTCCTGACTTTGTGTTGAACTCCAGGAGTTTCTCGGAAAAGGATCTAACAAATCTCTCTGTTCATTTGAGTTTATCTAAGGATCATCTTGGCACGATAAATCAAAAACAGTCCTGCCTGGCTAACCGTTGTATGCTGAAAAAGAAAAGGAAGTCTACCTATCATCAAACGATGTTTTCAAAAACGGTGCAGGATTTGCAAAGATCTGTAGTCAAGTTTTTTAAAACTGTGATTACAATGGATAGGAAAGTTCGTCATAACTCTCCTTTGAATAAGCAGAAACCTAGTGGAATGGATGGTTTCTCTCTTTGCAAAGATTATCCCAGTCCATCCTTAGATTGGAGGCCTTATACTCAGTAATTTTGTTGAAAAATGATTCTTTTGTTCTCTTCCTCTTATACAAGAATCATGATATACAAGAGGAATGTAATATAATCTTGTTATTTTCTGTTTGTGCTTTTACCAGGTCTTGTTCGTGAACGGATTCAGCTTTTTGGATAACCAACTTCTATTAGGGTTTGGTAAAAAGGGTGTTTCTGGGAATTCTACACCTGTATTTCTTTTTAAAGCTCTACCTCTTCAGCACTCTCATTTCATCTTCTCTATCATGTCATCCTCTAGTCTTTCAAGTAAAGAAAGTGATGTATGGACGGTTCTATTTCCTTCGAAGAAGATTCGTTTCGATTCTTCTGACAATGAGATGTGCTATGACAAACATGTCTCTTCTTCTGATGAGAACCCTTCTATCTCTCAGTTTGATAAGCTCTGTTCAACCATGAATCTCGTCTTGGAACAAGTTCGTGCTCTGAAAAATGAACTTGAAGTTTCTTCCAAAAGACTTGAGGAGAAAATGGATAGTCTTGAATCAAGGATTGACCTAATCGAAGATGAGCTTGAAGAATATAGGGAATACGAGAAGAATATTCAAGGTAAGTGAAATGATTTTTAAGAAGTGTAGATACCTAGTAAGTCTTCTTTTGATTTCGTTGGAAGAATAACTAGTACTCTCAATAGCGATGAATGTGACTACAAATAGCTATTTTTGTTTTCATCTTCTTATGTTATTTTTTAGGTTTATTGGTTTTTAAATTCTAAAAATATTTGGAGGATGATGTTATTGCAGTATTGATCGTTATGATTTTGTGAGATTGCAATTTGATTATGGGATGTATTGTTTGCATTCGTAAACTTGAAGGTCCCATATTGTGTCAAAAGTAAAGTCGTTCATAAATTGATATTCGTATTGATAAAAGGACGAATGGACTTTTGACAATTACAAAGGTTATGCCTATGCAATCATGTATTTGATGGAAAATAGGATAAAATCTTTTGTTTGACAAGGATAAAGTCTATTATGTCGTTATGATGGAAAATAGAATAGATCCTTGTATGTTATCCACGATATTGATCTTCTTTGTTCCATTTTGTTATGTTTTACCGTGAAGGCTCCATTGTGTGTCTTATGTTGAGCACGATACAACTAAGTCGATTGTTCTTATTGTCTTTGTTGGTTGTTCCATAAGATGCCATATGTTGAGCATTATGAACTAAATTAATCATCTTGGTTGGTTATTTAGTTATTTGTTCCGAAAGTCTTCTTTTGTCGAGCAAATCCTTTGACAATTAAATTGATTACTTTTGTGATTATTTTGGTTGTTTGTATTTCAATTAGATTAATTATAAGTTCTCTTATAATTAGTCTAGTTGAGTTTTCGTATATTCCACAAGTTCTTGTGTTGAGTATATGAACGGCTATACAAATCATGTTCTATTGGTTAATGTAGTCGTATATTCCGTAAGGTTTTTCCTTATGTTGAGTATGTGAACGATTAAGTTAGTCTTCTCCGTATGATTACCTTAGTCTTATCTCCGTGAGTTTTCTTATGTTGAGCACCTTCAATTAAATTGACCACTTTTTGTGGTTTGATTTAGTTGCGTATTCCAATTAAGTTAATCATGGGTTTTCTTGTGATTAATTTGGTAGAGTTTTGGATATAGAAAATCATTTCTATGGTTTTTGGTATCCAATTTAAAAATCCTTCTTTTCTTTCGAAATTAAGGTCGCTCTTGTTGTTCTTTCGGGAATGATATCAAATGGGGGAGAGTTCTTTTGAACTTGTGCTTAATGGTAATATCTTGCGGGGTGTGCGACTGTGGAATTTTAAAGGGGTTATCTTGTATCTTAAAACTCCTTGATGAATGCAATTAGCTTAGGCTTTATGATTGCATCTAAATTAAGTTGTTATGTATTTTTCTTTTAGTCTATGAAATATCTCTTGTGGAAATTTCATTATGATCCCGTTCTTGTACCTTTACCAATTTTATTGACAAAAAGGGGGAGAAATATTGTAGTTCACACTACAAATACATATGGTTTTTGGATCATTGTGTAAGGGGGAGTGGTTTCCATGATCGAGATGGAGTTTTGACTAAAGGGGAGTGATACATATCACCATAGTGTTATTGTTAAAGTCGTGATACAATTGGACTTTGATGTTACATAATAATACTATGACACTGTATAATAATGATCGAGAATCTCGATTTCTCTCATTGTTATAGCTATGGATCTTCAACAACGGTGATGCTAAACTTACAACCTTTGGGATCATTGGAGTACTTGGAAGGACGAAGATTTCAAGGAACGTTGAAGATTAGACTATGGAATAGTAGCCACTAAAGTTTATCTTTTTTGTATTTCATATGTATTAATAGTTTTGTCACTAAAATTGACAAAGGGGGAGATTGTTAGAGCATAGCTCGGTCGACCTCGCATGCGTTGCTATCTCAATCATGTTTGTCAATGTTAGTGATCAAAACTATGAGTCTTGATTTCTAGCCTACATAGCTAAGTCTCGGACTAGGATAGAAAAGTTTAGTTGAGCTCAAGGACTTCATGGCGATTCATCATACAACGACGAAGATCTACTCAAGGAACCGTGGAACTTCATCAACAAAAAGGTATGTGGAGACTTGAACTTATCTATCACTCAAAAGTCTATCTCTTCTATCTCCTACTTCTTATGAGACAAAAGTCGTATGCTATATAGACTGGATCATACACATTTGATATTTCGAGCCGAGTATATCTCGCCTATCTATATCTCGAAATCCTGTGTTGGTAAAGCGTTTCGCTTTGATCAAGTTTATCTTCACGTAGTGACGAAAGTCTTGAAAAGTTTCAATTACTTTGAGAATTGCACTGACGCGAAACGATATGTGAATAACGGCTATATAACGTCCTCTGAGAATGTCTCAATGATTGGAATGAGAGTTTAGATTACATAACCATGTATTCCTTAATCCGAAGTTTTCGAACTTTGTTGATTGAGAGAAACCGAAGGAATTGGCTTTTCCAAGTCCGATAACCTAGTCTGCGAACTCAGTCCGCGAACTGACGGAAGTTCTTATACCGAGAATTTCTGCTTGGATTTTCCAAAAACTCGTTTGCGTGTAAGTTCGCGAACTTGCGAAAGTCTCTTTGCCGAGATTTTCTGCTGAGTTGGGAAAACTCCACCGGTTGTCTTAAGTCCGCGAACTTGTTTGTGAGCTTAAGAGGTTATGATCTAAAGATGTGCTCCGAACATGAAACTTAAATTATTAAGGAATGCTTTATGAAAACCTTGGCTGTAAAGTTCATGAGCCGATTCAATGGAATCGAATCATCTTTGTTTCAATTGTGTCTTGGGTATTTACATAAGATCTCATAGAAATTGAACAACTCTTTAACTAGTTTATTTGAGTCAATTAAACTAGTTATGGTGAAGAAGAACAAGGTTAATATGAAATGCTCATATGGTTAACCTTTTGGGTTACTATGTTGAACCAACACACACGTACACGTTTGGGCATGGTTTTCACAAACCCAGTAAACGTCTACCCAAGTGTGTGTCACAAGCTAAGTTTTAGATCTAACGGTTGAGAAATATTAGCTTGAATCTAAATCAAGTTTTCATCTAACGGTGAATATGGATTGCTTTGTAACTAAGGCAAAACCCTGATTTGAAGACTATATAAAGGAGACCTCTAGCATTGTGCAAAATTAATCCCCATACGTCTGTGTGATACTAGTGCGCTCGCTAGATTCGATTCTCCATTAGCCTTTGTTTTTTTTCTCTAAAACCAGGTTAACGACTTAAAGACTTCATTGGGATTGTGAAGCCAGACAGATACTACTTTTATCGTAGTTGTGTGATCTGATCTTGCATCTTCTATCGTACGAGTACAATCTTTGATTGGCTTGAGATCGTGAGAGTTCTCCGATAGGCAAGATAAAGAAGTCACAAACATCTTCGTCTCACTGTTAGTGATTCCTCGACAAACAGCTTGTGTAGTCAGGAAGGATTGTAGAGAGGTGATTTATTAATCCAGGTTGTTCTTCGGGAATATAAGACCGGATTATCAATTGGTTCCTGTTCACCTTGATTTCATATCTTAAGACGAAACAAAACCTAGGGTTTATCTGTGGGAGACATATTTATCCTTTGATAGACTTTTCTGTGTGAGACAGATTTGTTTATTATCAAGTCTGCGATTTTGGGTTGCAGCAACTCTTGGTTGTGGGTGAGATCAGCTAAGGGAATCAAGTGCGTAGTATCCTGCTGGGATCAGAGGCGTAGGAGTACAACTGTACCTAGGATCGGTGGCAGACTGGTTGGGGTTCAACTATAGTCCAGTCTGAAGTTAGCTTGGAGTAGGCTAGTGTCTGTAGCGGCTTAATACAGCGTGTATTCAATCTGGACTAGGTCCCGGGGTTTTTCTGTATTTGCGGTTTCCTCGTTAACAAAACTTCTGGTGTCTGTGTTATTTCTTTTCCGCATTATATTTTATATAATTGAAATAATACAGGTTGTGCGTTCGTGATCATTATTTGGAAATCTGACCTTTGGTTGTTGATTGATATTGATTGATCCTTGGACATTGGTCTTTGGTACCGTCCAAGTTATTTCTTGTATTTGATAAAGACTCTCTATTGATTTTAGCTTGAGTAAAAATCAAATCAAGAGAGAGATATTAACTCCTTGAGATACTTTTATCTAGATTGAATCTGACTGTCTAGTTGATTCTCTAGCAAAGTATTTCGGAGTTAGTCCATACAGATTGCTAAGCGAAATATTGGGTGGTGTTGTTAGACCCCCGCTTTTTCAGGTTTATCCTTGATAGATTCGATTGATTAGTTGCGTAGATTGCCATCACTATATAGTATCTTGGTATATCCTATATTTGATTGTAAAATCTAAACTCTGCTGCTTTGGTAGTTGCTGGATAGATAGATCTAAACCCGACAAAGGAGTTTATTGGATTAAACAGAAGAGCCTTTGTCTAACTCATATCTCTGAGATTGAATAAAGTTGTTACCGAACAGATTTGTTGTTCCTTTACTGTTTGGGATACGGACCAAAGGAATTGTTCCAATGCGTGCACTTATTGAATGTCGGAAGCGCAGGGATACTGAAGAAACTAGGTGAACTATAGGTTTAGTTGCTTGGTCTCAACTATACGAAGTTGGTTTGATTTTGTATAACGGCTTAATTCTGAGAGTATTCAATTTTTTACTAGGTCCCATATTGTGTCAAAAGTAAAGTCGTTCATAAATTGATATTCGTATTGATGAAAGGACGAATGGACTTTTGACAATTACAAAGGTTATGCCTATGCAGTCATGTATTTGATGGAAAATAGGATAAAATATTTTGTTTGACAAGGATAAAGTCTATTATGCCGTTATGATGGAAAATAGAATAGATCCTTGTATGTTATCCACGGTATTGATCTTCATTGATCCATTTTGTTATGTTTTACCGTGAAGGCTCCATTGTGTGTCTTATGTTGAGCACGATACCACTAAGTCGATTGTTCTTATTGGATTTGTTGGTTGTTCCATAAGATGCTATATGTTGAGCATTATGAACTAAATTAATCATCTTGGTTGGTTATTTAGTTATTTGCTCCGAAAATCTTCTTTTGTCGAGCAAATCCTTTGACAATTAAATTGATTAATTTTGTGATTATTTTGGTTGTTTGTATTTCAATTAGATTAATTATAAGTTCTCTTGTAATTAGTCTAGTTGAGTTTTCGTATATTCCACAAGTTTTTGTGTTGAGTATATGAACGGCTATACAAATCATGTTCTATTGGTTAATGTAGTCGTATATTCCGTAAGGTTTTTCCTTATGTTGAGTATGTGAACGATTAAGTTAGTCTTCTCCGTATGATTACCTTAGTCGTAGCTCCGTGAGTTTTCTTATGTTGAGCACCTTCAATTAAATTGATCACTTTTTGTGGTTTGATTTAGTTGCATATTCCAATTAAATTAATCATGGGTTTTCTTGTGATTAATTTGGTTGGGTTTTGGATATAGAAAATCATTTCTATGGTTTTTGGTGTCCAATTTAAAAATCCTTCTTTTCTTTCGAAATTAAGGTCGCTCTTGTTGTTCTTTCGGGAATGACATCAAATGGGGGAGAGTTCTTTTGAACTTGTGCTTAATGGTAATATCTTGCGGGGTGTGTGACTGTGGAATTTTAAAGGGGTTATCTTGTATCTTAAAACTCCTTGATGAATGCATTTAACTTCGGCTTTATGATTCCATCTAAATTAAGTTGGTATGTATTTTTCTTTTAGTCTATGAAATGTCTCTTGTGGAAATTTCATTATGATCCCGTTCTTGTACCTTTGCCAATTTTTATTGACAAAAAGGGGGAGAAATATTGTAGTTCACACTACAAATACATATGGTTTTTGGATCATTGTGTAAGGGGGAGTGGTTTCCATGATCGAGATGGAGTATTGACTAAGGAGGAGTGATACATATCACCATAGTGTTATTGTTAAAGTCGTGATACAATTGGACTTTGATGTTACATAATAATACTATGACACTGTATAATAATGATCGAGAATCTCGATTTCTCTCATTGTTATAGCTACGGATCTTCAACAACGGTGATGCTAAACTTACAACCTTTGGGGTCATTGGAGTACTTGGAAGGACGAAGATTTCAGGGAACGTTGAAGATTAGACTATGGAATAGGAGCCACTAAAGTTTATCTTTTTTGTATTCCATATGTATTAATAGTTTTGTCACTAAAATTGACAAAGGAGGAGATTGTTAGAGCATAGCTCGGTCGACCTCGCATGCGTTGTTATCTCAAGCATGTTTGTCAATGTTAGTGATCAAAACTATGAGTCTTGATTTCTAGCCTACATAGATAAGTCTCGGACTAGGATAAAAAAGTGTAGTTGAGCTCAAGGACTTCATGGCGATTCATCATACAACTACGAAGATCTACTCAAGGAACCGTGGAACTTCATCAACAAAAAGGTATGTGGAGACTTGAACTTATCTATCACTCAAAAGTATATCTCTTCTATATCCTACTTCTTATGAGACAAAAGTCGTATGCTATATAGACTGGATCATACACATTTGATATTTCGAGCCGAGTATATCTCGCCTATCTATATATCGAAATCATGTGTTGGTAAAGCGTTTCCCTTTGATCAAGTTTATCTTCACCTAGTGACGAAACTCATGAAAAGTTTCAATTACTTTGAGAATTGCTCTGACGCGAAACGGTCTGTGAATAACGGCTATATAACGTCCTCTGAGAATATCTCAATGATTGGAATGAGAGTTTAGATTACATAACCATGTATTCCTTAATCCGAAGTTTTCGAACTTTGTTGATTGAGAGAAACCGGAGGAATTGGCTTTGCCAAGTCCGCTAACCTAGTCTGCAAACTCAGTCCGCGAACTGAAGGAAGTTCTTATACCGAGAATTTCTGCTGGGATTTTCCAAAAACTCGTTTGCGTGTAAGTCCGCGAACTGGCGAAAGTCTCTTTGCCGAGATTTTCTGCTGAGTTTGGAAAACTCCACAGGTTTTCTTAAGTCCGCGAACTTTTTTGTGAGCTTAGGAGGTTATGATCTAAAGATATGCTCTGAACATGAAACTTAAATTATTAAGGAATGCTTTATGCAAACCGTGGCTATAAAGTTCATGAGCCGATTCAATCGAACCGAATCATCTTGTTTCAATTGTGTCTTGTGTAGTTACATAAGATCTCATAGCAATTGAACAACTCTTTAACTAGTTCATTTGAGTCAATTGAACTAGTTATGGTGAAGAAGAACAAGGTTAACCTTTTGGGTTACTATGTTGAACAAACATACACGTACATGTTTGGGCATGGTTTTCACAAACCCAGTAAACGTCTACCCAAGTGTGTGTCACAAGCTAAGTTTTAGATCTAACAGTTGAGAAATATTAGCTTGAATCTAAATCAGGTTTTCATCTAACGGTGAATATGGATTGCTTTGTAACTAAGGCAAAACCATGATTTGAAGACTATATAAAGGAGACATCTAGCATTGTGCAAAACTAATCCCTACACGTCTGTGTGATACTAGTGCGCTCGTTAGAGTCGATTCTCCTTTAACCTTTGGTTTTCTTCTCTAAAACCAGGTTAGCGACTTAAAGACTTCATTGGGATTGTGAAGCCAGACCGATACTACTTTTATCTTAGTTGTGTGATCTGATCTTACATCTTCTATCGTACGAGTACCATCTTTGATTGGCTTGAGATCGTGAGAGTTCTCCGATAGGCAAGATAAAGAAGTCACAAACATCTTCGTCTCACTGTTTATGATTCCTCGACAAACCGCATGTGTAGTCAGAAAGGATTATAGAGAGGAGATTGATTAATCTAGACTGTTTTTAGGGAATATAAGACCAGATTATCAATTGGTTCCTGTTCACCTTGATTTCATATCTTAAGACGGAACAAAACCTAGGGTTTATCTGTGGGAGACAGATTTATCCTTTGATAGACTTTTCTGTGTGAGACAGATTTGTTTATTATCAAGTCTGCGATTTTAGGTTGCAGCAACTCTTGGTTGTGGGTGAGATCAGCTAAGGGAATCAAGTGCGTAGTATCCTGCTGGGATTAGAGGCGTAGGTTTATAACTGTACCTAGGATCGGTGGGAGACTGATTGGGGTTCAACTATAGTCCAGTCTAAAGTTAGCTTGGAGTAGGATAGTGTCTGTAGAGGCTTAATACAGCGTGTATTCGATCTGGACTAGGTCCCGGGGTTTTTCTGCATTTGCGGTTTCTTCGTTAACAAAACTTCTGGTGTCTGTGTTATTTCTTTTCCGCATTATATTTTATATAATTGAAATAATACAAGTTGTGCGTTCGTAATCATCAATTGGAAATCTGACCTTTGGTTGTTGATTGATATTGATTGATCCTTGGACATTGGTCTTTGGTACCGTCCAAGTTATTCCTTGTATTTGATAAAGACTCGCTATTGATTTTAGCTTGAGTAAAAATCAAATCAAGAGAGAGATATTAACTCTTTGAGATACTTTTATCTTGATTGAGTCTGACTGTCTAGTTGATTCTCTAGCAAAGTATTTCGGAGTTAGTCCATACAGATTGCTAAGCGAAATATTGGGTGGTGTTGTTAGACCCCCGCTTTTTCAGGTTTATCCTTGATAGATTCGATTGATTAGTTGCGTAGATCTCCATTACTATATAATATCTTGGTAGATCCTATATTTGATTGCAAAATCTAAACTCTGCTGCTTTGGTAGTTGTTGGATAGATAGATCTAAACCCGACAGAGGAGTTTATTGGATTAAACAGAAGAGTCATTGTCTAACTCATATCTCTGAGATTGAATAGAGTTGTTACCGAACAGATTTGTTGTTCCTTTACTGTTTGGAATACGAACCAAAGGAATTGTTCCAATACGTGCACTTATTGAATGTCGGAAGCGCAGGGATACTGAGGAAACTAGGTGAACTATAGGTTTAGTTGCTTGGTCTCAACTATACGAAGTTGGTTTGATTTTGTATAGCGGCTTAATTCTGAGAGTATTCAATTTTGGACTAGGTCCCGGGGTTTTTCTGCATTTGCGGTTTCCTCGTTAACAAAATCTTGCCGTGTCATTTACTTTTGTTTTCCGCAATTATAATAATAATTATTATTATTTAAATTAAATTACACAAACGTTAATCACACTCTCGTTGTTGTATTGTATGGATCTTGTATCCATAGTCAATCACACAAGTTATCTTATTGTCATAGTGTCTCGATCTCGTATCCATAGACGATCACACGAAGTGTGAACCGATTCGTTGTATTGTCTCGACTCAGTCCATAGACAATCACTTTCGGTAAGAGGACTTATAAGTGGAAAAGTTTTAGATTGAGGTATATTTGGGTACCCCCGTATTTTCAATTGGTATCAGAGTAGGAAAACACGAAAAGATATAACATATGTGTTTGATGCGATCCAACCTATAAGACATGAGTCAAAGTAGAGTTAAGCGAGAGACAAAACTAATGAAAGACTCAGTTAACGTGTCACATGATATGTGCTCAAAAGGATATAGTTCTTCAATTTCAGGTTGCTCAATTGATGATGTTTCTAACGAGATATCTTTGAGTTCTATACTTGAGATTTCTGATGAAAGATCAAGTGTAAAAACATCTGAACTAAAGGAAATGAGCAAACAATTTCTTATTTGTTATATTGAAATTCCTTCAGCACTTGAAAGAGAACGAGATTTAACTTTAAAGTTTGAAAATCTCGATGAAGAGCATAACTTTCTGAAAGAAAAATTCTCACAACAAATACAAAGTCTTAAAGACAGAGTATGTGCCGGTCTTTCTCAAGCAGAATTATTTGAGAAAGATCGTGATGCGGCTCTTGAAAAAGTACATTTTTTGGAAGAGAAACTTGTTGAGTCTGATGCAAGGATTAACTCTCAACAAATGAACTTTGAAGAGAAAGAAGGAGAATATCTCTCACGAGAAAAACGCCTTGAGTCGGATCTAGCTGGTGCTCTTGATAAAATCAAGACGTTGGAAGATGAAAATTTGGACCTTAAAAAGTTCAATGTCAGCTCAAACAATTTAACATTAATGTTAGAAGCAAGTAGAAATCATCGTGATACACGAGGATTGGGCTATAAGGGAATAGATGCTTCAAATATTAGCAAAGAGGTAAAATTTGTCAAAGCTACAAATCCTTCTCAACCAGAAACTTCCACTGATGTCAAAGATGCCTTTATTTCTTGTAAGGGACAAAAGTCTGTCAAGCCTAAGAATTATGTTCAAACAGCAGCCATCAAAGAGAGCACTTCTGCTAATGTCAAGAAAGCAACAACGTTGAACAAAGATAAGAAGAAGAAGAAGAAAACTCGCCGAGATCCAATGCAAGAGGATCCACATAAAGGTAACATTAAAACTCATACTTCGTATTTATTAAGCATTGTTGTTATTGTGGTAATAAAGGGGATGTGGAATGGGGATGCAAGATTCGTAAGATAAAAGATACACTTTCTTTTGTATCAAACAAATTGGCTAAAATTGCTCCCTAGAGGAACTCGGATCGATATTGTCCAAAGTTTAGGAAAAAGAATTATTATAATGATAGTTCAAATTTTGCCTATCGCTCGACAAGGCCATCTCATAAAAGACCCGAATATAGAAAGATAGATGACCTTGTAAATGCTAAGACAAGATCTAATGTTCCAAATTGGAGAACAGTTGTTTCGAAAAGTATTCAAAAGGACAATCGTCCTAATGGTATGAAGGAGAAAGCTTCTCCTGTGAAACCCAATTCTAAATGAGTCACGAAGTCCTCCATAGGCAAGAAGGGACCAAAAGTTAGTCACAAGAATGACTCTCAGCTGTTAATTGTTGGTGACAATAATTACAAGAGTTTTCTTGAAAGACTAAAGAGAGACATCATGTCTGAAATCTCTTGTACTAGTGGACGTTGTGATAATGACACTCTTCATCACAAGTCAAAGTTGCAAAACAAGAGATGGAACAAGAGAAAACAAACCAAGCAAGAGGTCAAGAGTGATGATTCTGTCTTAGTCACCCATGACGAACAAGACAAGGCTCACCAAAATACAACCTAGTTGTGTTGGAATGTGCATGCTCACCTTTGTGCTCAATCTTTTGATAGGTGAGGAAACACATGAAAACTGAGCACATGATCTCTCGGTTATTATATGACTAGTTAACATCTTTAGGGAGATTCCTTTTCTTTTATACTCATACCTTCTCTATCTATATTTGAGCTTTTGATAGAAACGGTAACTTTGAGTTTATGATGTTGATATCTACTGGTCATATATATCTAGATCTTGTTTATACGGTTAAAACGAGCCAAAAATTACTAAATTCGGACTTCGTATGCAAAAGTTATGCCTAAAATAGTCTTGTGTATGGTATAACCAATTCTAAACTTGTTTGGAAGTATGGTATGACCGATTCCAAGAAGCAAATCTATTTGAATGTATTTTTGTTATGTATTTATGGGATGGTTGATTTCGGTTTCTTAACCTTAATATTTGATCTCATATGATATGAACCCTTATGGTTTGTATGGCTTTTTGATTTAGCGGGATTAAGTTCCAGCCCATGTTAGTAGGCTTTATCAAAGGATCAGAAGGTGTTACGATTGAAACTCATATGTGAAAAAGTCACAATTGTTGATGGTGGATTTTAGTTTAGGGCTAAAATTGTAAAAGCCAAAATTATGCGCTGACATCCTGCAAAGGATAGAGCCACTGATAAGTGATGAATACTTCTCCACTTTACTAATTCACCTAAAATGGAGCATGTAGTAACAATCCCATATACCTTGTGAATTTATAATATTATTAATGTATGAACATCCTTGTATTTCCTGTACTTCTCCACTCTTATCATTGGTGTGGCATGACGACTGAGTGTGGCTCTCAGCAGAGAAACACGAATCTCCAAGCATTAAATACGGAGGCATGTACGAAATAACCGTACAGGCTATAACTCTCGGAGTGTTATACTAGACCGATCGAGCATCTGGACTGTCCGTATCAGTCTCAGAAACGATCACGACCATCCAACTTTACCAGCATGATTGGATGGCTTAGATCGGATCCATAACCCCCAAGAAGGTATTGGAGTATTCACCACCGACCCAATACAGGCCCCGCATGGTCGGCCTCCCCAAAAGGGTAGCATAGCTTGCTAATACGTCCATCCAAAGCAGCGTGGACGTGAAACCCTAAATTAGGGTTTTCGGCACATTACATGTGTCGCAAAACAGTCTCAACAATCCATCTTCGCAGGCATAGATGGAGGGTGTAGATGTAGATTCAAAGGATCCAAAGCATGTCAACACAAACACCGTAGGCCCTCCTACATATATGACCGATCGGTCAGGACCAAACATGGTTGGTCGTCCCAATTCGTGCGCCCAAACAAGGCATGACGCACGGCCGACAAAACCCTAATTAGCGTTTGTATCGATCACGAGCGTCCATTTTCACCTGATCGAATGAAGGGTCTAGGGGTCGATTAAGCAGGTCCAGTGAGTATCAACACGATCATTGTGGGCCCACCTATCTCCACACCCGATCGGCCAAGGCATACCATGCCCAGTCGTCTCGATTCGCACGCCAAAACTAGGCGTGGTCACACCTCCCAATTGCAAACTAATCTCGACTACTCAACTTTTCCGTACAAATTGAGTGGCTTAGATCACGTTTCTATGGGACAATGAAATACAGGCGTGTACACCAGCCCGTCGTCTGCACACCAGACTAATCGACCAAGACCAAACAGGCTTGGTCGCCTCGAAACACGCGCCCAAAGTTGGTATGACGCGCGACCTTTGCGGCACAAAATCTCTATCGCAAATCAATCCTAGCCGCTCCTCTTTGCCAGACAAATTGAGCGATCTAGATTACACTTTCACGAGACAATGAGGTATGGGCATGTACACCGGCATGCCGTCTACACGCATGCCCAATCGGCCTTGCCAAAATCGTGTCCCAAGCTTGGATTCGACCAAGCTGAAGAGTGATGCTTTCGCACCTCTTCATAAACCCTAATTCCACTAACGGACGCAGATGAGTGTCTCAAAGATCATCTCGTCCAATCAACTTCACCTGCTTTGTTATACAGTCCTGGTCAGGAGTTAGTTGGTTAATGAGGTGTCGTGGTGATTACCATCCGCCACTCTACCACACCATATGGTCAGCCAAGAGAGGACTTGCTTGCACAGCCTCCAAACCATCACATGAAGTAGGCTGGACATGATGCTATTTTAAGACGCTGTTGAGCTCAACAGCGATGCTTCATACATGCTGAATATATTCTATGCATTACATGCATAGAATTCACGTGATATTTTACAAGTATCAAATTCCCAAATAACTTAGTTATTTAACCTAGCATTACATGCTACATTTTGTGGGTCCCACGATCCGCACATTCGAGACATCAATCATGTCACAAACTGGGGGATACATACTGGGGTATTGGTCTGGCAGTTTACAGCGTGCAGCGCACAACGCGCCATCACAAGAACGTTTCAGGAAGTCATGGAAGGTTAGTGATGATGGGAGAAGTGGGAAAGACTGATCGTGTAACACTAACACACGCAACTCCACTACTCCATCACTCCACTTTCTCCACTTCCCATGAGAGACATGGGTTAGGCTCAATGACTTGTATAAATAGGTTCTCCTCCCAATTTTCAAACAAGACAAGACAACAGAAGCAAGTGTTGATACAACCGTATTCAAACACCGGAACTGATAGCTTACATTCTACAAGCCAGTTCAGCTTTTTGATACAACTCATACATAGCCAACACCTTCGCAATCTCAACACCTTATTCGCTTCCCTCCCTAAGATCAACTCCATCTCCTTCACTTTGTGACCGAAGCAAGTCTGGAACGGCCATTTATTGGTTTAGGCCAGAATTGTACAGATTGATTTCTCGAATCACAAAGCACTCCCGTGCAGTGCATTTTTTTAGGGTTTAGATTCATTCCTCATCCACACACCCTAAATTACCAAATTCGGCAGGAATAGTTTTCACCCATAAACAATTGGCGATCACAGTGGGAGATTAATCTCTCGGTTGTGAAGTCAATTTCTTCAATACCAATTCAATTTTACTAATTTCGAAAATGGCGGATCTTAGGTCTGGATCAGCAACCAATCCTGACGATACTAGCGTTGACAACACTCTCGGTGTTGATATCCCAGGTGTCACCATGCAGCCAGTCAATACCATCAATGTATCTCATGGAATTGCTTCCTCTATTACCAGCACCAGCGGAGCAGAAGGAGATATCCCATTAGGAGTGACGCCTCCTTTCACTAGAGCCAGAGCAGCTGCAAACCTCGACATTTCGGCGGTCACCAGAGCAACAACTTCCACTCCTTCATCAAGACGAGGAGCCGGAGGGACGAGAGGAGGACCATCTCCCATTACCATCGCAAACTTGATGGAGAGGCCGGAAGTTCTTGCTAAGACTCAAACGGATATGGCTACAACTCAGAAAAAGGTACTCACTTTTCTTAAAACATTAATTGATCGATTGCCACAAGAGCCGCGACAGCCTCTGGAGACAACAAGGAACGCATTCAACGCACCCGACGCGGGCCTACATGGACCTGATCAAAGAAGCGACATCAAATATGAGCGACCCTGTCATGGAGATTCCTGCACTAGGGACTGATCCTCACAACGATCCTCCTCAAGTTAATAGTCTCACTATGAGCCAAAGGACGGTGGATCAGGAAGCGGTTTCTCTAGTGGAAAGTTTATGCGAACTTTTACACCTCTGGAAGAATCAGCGGGCAGAGACGTTTTTCTGCAATTAACCAGAAGAAGGTCACAACCGGGCCCTACATGTTACTGCACGCTCAAGGATTCAGAGTTCAAGAGGTCCCTCATCGACACGGGAACGTCTTCGAATGTGATTATTCTCAAGACTCTCAGGACGACCAAGGTTCGCTAAGGCGAGATCGTATGGCATCCTACCACAATGACATACTTTGAAGGAAACCAGACCAGCACATACGGGATCGTCCCTTTAACGTATCACCAATTCCTGAAGACTATGCTGAATAAAGAAGTCGTTCGTATTCCTGCATCATTGTCTCCTTACGCACGAATATGCGGAGTGGAACTGTTCAAACCGAGGGAAGCTCCGCGGGAAGGACCAGATAAAGTCAATTGCATCCCACTCCCCACGTGGGCGTCAATCCAGGAGGAGGACCGACTTGCATCAGGCTAGGCCCCATGATGTATCCTTGCTCAAGGCGTCTCAATTCTTCTCTGCGTCCAACAGGATGCTACAACAACGACGATCCACAAGAAGAAGTGCTAGACGCTCCACAACAGCTGCAAGATGGTACCAACTCCATAAATGATGATCTCGAAGATGAGGAATCTCCTAGGCCTATCTTCATCAGCTCAACCTTGTGTAAGCATTCATACAATCTCCGATCCAAACTGGTCAAACAATCTCCGAGGCAATTCAGGCGCGAGATCAGGTGTTGCATAGATCCAGAGACTTGAACGAATGCTTTCCCAAGGAAGACCTCTGCCTAACATCGACATGTTAGTAGACGCCACCAGCTGACACGACATGTTCTCCTTCATGGATGGTTACAACGACTATAATCAGACAAGGATGTATGAACATGATGCAATTAAGACAGCCTTTCAAACTCCTCTTGGGAATTTTTACTATATTGTTATGCCTTTTAGTTTAAAGAATGCCGGTGCAACGTATCAACGCTCTATGACGGAAATCTTCCACGACATGATGCATAAGCAAGTCGAAGACTACGTGGATGATATAGTAGTCAAATCCAAGACTCAAGCTATCCTCACAATGCCGCTGCCGTGAACCGTGAAGGAGCTCCAAAACTTCATGGGCAAGTTGAACTTTTGCTTCATTCACCGCTCGCTGAAGAAAGGAGCAAGTTTCGTCTGGACCGCACTACAACAAGAAGCGTTTCGGAGGATTCAACGAATATTGTCATCTCTGAATCATCACAAATGGTTCTCCTATTATGTCATCCCAGAAAAGAGCGAGCATGGGACATCTTCAGATCCACTGAAGCCGACAGCTCAAGGGAGCATCCTAAGAAGAAAACGATGGCCGCGTGTCATGTCGAGAAAAAATCCGGGCGAATCACTCTATCAGAGGATGGTGCATGTCTACCGTTCTATGTTGGATAATCTGCACTTTTGGTTATCCTCTGGACTTCGTGAAGCTGTTGAACGCTCATCTACGACAGCATCTGCCCTTCTAGAAAGAACCAGGCCTGCCAGTAATGAAGAGCCTCATGATGTTCTTGGAAGCATACATCCCACCAACATGCAATAAAACCTTCAGACTTCCGTAAGCATCTTCGAAGAAGCAAGAGGAAAGCCACCGAGATACAATATCTTGCGCGTCCAAAATCTCCAACTCCAACTCCAGTACCATATGCACGACTGACGTAATGGTAAAACAACGTCCAAGATATTCCATATCTGGATCGATGGTAACTAAATCAATGAGAGACTCTCTCCCGTAAAAGAAGTAGTTTCGTTACCAAAGGAGTATGACTGGGACTGTTTAGCACTGCCCATCTCAAAGACAGCCTCATGAATCTAGCGTGACAACACCTATCAAGTCGAAAGCTCTGGATACTCGTGGGCAGGGGACTGTCTCCCTCTTCTCTATTTCATGAAGAAACGTCAAGTAATCCATCGGTTCCAGTTCATCCCTCTAACAATGAGACGAGCTCTACCACTATATGAAGACTGCCAAGTTCGTGCCCGTAGCTATCACGCCTCTCGCTGCCAGTCTCTTCTGATCACAGCTGCTGCCAAGAACTGTTGTTGCTCGTCGATTGATACCATCCAGAGCTTCACCATATCAACGACCATTACGTACAAAAGACCCATAGGGCATACAACATAGAGCCACGTAGACCACGCTTGGGGACTGAGGCTCAGCATGAAATTCCTCCGCCGTCAGTCAAGAGATTCTTCAACGCTCCCTCCACCAGAAGCTGCTTCAACGCTCTCAATGGGACCCGCACCACGTTCGAACATACAAGGTTCACGTTTGGGAAAAGAAAGCACGCCTGGGTCTCACGTTCGAGCAAAGGGAAGACCGGTGTTAGTCAGCAAGACAGATGTTGATCACAGCAGCAAGGCCGGTGTTGGTAGAAGTAACAAAGTTGGTGTATGGGACAAGGCCGGTATTCAAACGAAACAAGATAGCAAGGCCGGTGTTCGTCAAGGCAAGGCCGATGTTGGTCAAGAGACAAGTCTGGTGTTGGGTGAGGCAACAGGTTTGGTGTCTGGTCGAAGCAGGCACGCGGCGGGTCCCACATTGATCAAGCACAACCATCCCCAGATTGGTCAAAGCAGGCACAGCCGGCCCAGAGCAAAGCAGGCACGCGGCGGGTCCCATATTGATCAAACACATAAATCGTACCGGTAAAGCAAGCAAGGTTGGTATTGGGCCACGTCAGCAAACGAGGCCGGTGTTGCTCAAGTCCGCGAAGCTGGTATTAGTCGAGATCGCAAGGCTAATATTCCGTCACGCATGCAAGACTAATATCACGTCAGCAAACAAGGATGGTATTGATCAGCAAACAAGGATGGTATTGATCAAGTCACAAGGCTGGTATTAATCAAGTCACAAAGGCTGGTATTGATCAGGACATAAGGCCGGTATAATAGGCGCATACAGTGGACCCACGTTTAATCGAAGCAGGCACAACAAGCCCACGTTCGATCAAGCATGCGCATGATGAGTCCCACGGTTGAGTGAAGTAGGCTGGCCCACATGCCTATCAAACAGGTGCAACAGTGTGACGTTTGGTAGAATCATATACATGGTGGGTTTCACATCCATTCATGGTTACATGTCCCACCAAGGTCGTCGTCACACCTGGCGTACTCCCACGAACGAAGCAGGCATAGCAAGGTCGATCCGGAAAGACCGACATTCGAACGGAGCAAGCACGGAGCAGGCCCTCGACCGAAGAAGGCATAGCAAGGTCGGTCAAAGCAGGCAAGACCGACATCCTGCTAGGGGAACGCTCGCCTGGACGCCTCTTGAACGTGACATGCTCCAAGGACAGGACGATGATGTGATTTTCAATTGAGTTGTAGTAATAGGTTCATTGAGGCTTGTGAAAGCCAAAGATTCTAGACTTAATAAAACTTAAAATAAAGAAAACTTAACTCAAAATTTGATTTCAAGATATGAGAAAATAACCAAGACACTGATTCCACTATTACACATGAATGAATGATGGTAAATAACCCAAAACTCTAATTATCTTTAAGTCCCTTATTTTCTTAACTCACAAAAATAATCAGGCAAATTCTCAAAAATTAATTGTATCCCCTAAGCATAGATTATCTAATCAAAGCATAACCTATCTAATTGAATCACAACTAATGAAGAAAATTATGCAAACAATTAAAAACTCTGCAAAAGCAGTGATTGAGTGAATTACAATTAAATATTAGAGAAAATATAATAGTTACCAAATTATTCATGCGTAAAAACCTTCCTCATTGCCTTGGTTGTGAGAGAATTAACACATCATCATGTTGGAAACACGCTCGAAATTCATTATTATTGCTCAAAAATGGTTTACAAATGATGAAAAGGGAGATATAATGAAAACCGGGTTTGTAACAGTTATATGTGTTACAAACCAGAACGATACACAATATGTGTCACTGATACTGTGGCAAATAAGTCTGCCTCTGATGTACGACCCTCGGCTGTGGGTCGTTATCACTGTGGAAAAACGACTGTCTTTGCTGGTCTGTTCTTCGTGTTCTTCAGCTATGCAGCAACAAAAATGGTGACTCTCTGCAACTTTCAATTTCTCGCCTCTGAGATGTTCTAAATCCTCCCAATTCTCTCTCTCTCTCCCTTCAGTGATACCCTAATAGGCTATTTATACTCAACATGGACAAGAATCTTCGCTCATTACTCCGGAAAATCCTTCCAATATTCGGCAGTAAAAGAAAATATTTTGGAGATATTTTCTTTCCTTTCTTTCACAATCATGCATCTGCAGCTGTCCGAGCTTCCTTGTTAATCTCAGTCATGCTCCAAACACGCCTAGAATGAGTCTCTGGTGAAGTAAAACTCATGCAAGAAAATTATCTTCATGTTATTTCCCGTGAATGTCTTCTCGGCCAAACAAACCTCCCTGTTTTCTTCTAACTCGAGTTCTAGCCAAAATCCATCGAACCAAAGACCCAAAAAAATCCTGTTAGGCTCAAAGGAAGATACCCAAACTGTTCCAGCTCTTTAGTCTCACTGAAACAAGCTCAAATTCGCAACCCTAGTTCTGACATTGAAACCAAAAATTTCCCGCCAAAACATAACTTTTGAAATGAAGAAGATGGTTATCCCTTATCCAACGTCCTGGTTGCCGAATAAAAAATGGGTGTTGTGGACAAATGGGCTACACATAGCCGTGGGTGACACATAACAAAAGTGGGGGTCCGTATAGCAAATATCCTCCGGGGTGCTCCGAGCAACTTTTCGAGCCGAATTTTCCAACAATATTTATTTCCAAAAAATACCTACAAACACACAAAACACCATAATAAGGACGAAAACGAGTACTAACAATACGAAACATTGAGGATAAATTAGGCACATATATGCGTCTATCAAATACCCCCAAACTTATTATTTGCTAGTCCTCGAGCAAAACTAATAAAAAATAAAACCGAGTTAATCTCGGGAGGGTTTACCAGAGGTGTACCCACAAAACCTTTACTCCAAACCCTAGTTATCTATGCAGAACCTTGGAAGGTACTAAAGAATCTCCTTGGTTGGCATACTTATTGACTACAAGAGGAAGTACCCTGATGCGAAATTCCAATTGATGTACACGAGTTTGCACTCAAGCATACTAAAATTCATATAAAGTGACAGAGCTCTACTCAGATAGTTTCTGGACATCATAAACCGGAGTCAACCAATCACATGGATAAATTAAGAAGATGGGTGTAGAGAAAAACGTGGATGATGTTGACTAAGGTGAACCTATCCTAATGGACTGAGATACTGGTCTAGACTAGTATCAACACACTGGCATATACAAGGGAACTAGCGGTCGATAATCCTAACACTAGGTCAACTCAGCTGGCATATACAAGGGTACCAGTGGTCGACTTTATTGTATTTATTCCGGCTGGTCTGGTGGTCTGGTCTCAATCATATTTTTTTTTGTATCTCAGTCACTCTATTTCACCCTAGCAATGGTAAAAAGAAAAATAAAAAGAAGTGATCAGGATTCTTTCGATGTTTCCATCACGAGGATATGGCGAAACTACCATGTTTTCTTTTTTCTAACACTTGAGCTCTGTGCTTTTATGAATAGACTCTTCTATATATTTCCATCTAATCATATTGGTTCCTCAACTCCAACAACCAAGATGTTCCCATCCACTTAGATTGGTTAGTGCCGACCTTAATAAGCATAAATTTATAGGCTCTGGAGTTTATTTATTGCAGCAAAAAGTTTCTTCCCCACCCCCAAACTTAAATCTAACATTGTCCTCAATGTTTCTAATCAAAGAGCAATACCAAAAAGTAAAGTAACATGAGGAATCAGTAAAGAGAGAGTCGGAAAGATATTACTTGGGTGAAAAGAGAAATCAAAGACTAATATACAACATACAATCGCCTCGATGGTCAATCAAGGGTAAACAGGGTCCTCCAGAGGGACCTCCTCAACATCACCTATAGGAAAGGGCTCTAAAAAGGTTTTCAATCTCTGAACGTTAACCTTCAAAGAACTACTACCATCCGGTGTCTCAATTTCAACAACTCCATGAGGAAAGACAGTGCGAACAATAAAAGGACCCGTCCACCGAGAACGTAACTTCCCAGGGAAAATATGCAAGCGGGTATCGTACAGAAGAACTTTTTGACCTGGAGAAAATGACTTCCGTAAAATATTTCTATCATGCACAAGTTTCATTTTGTTCTTATACTCCTTCGCACTATCGTAAGCATCTATACGAATCTCGTCCAACTCATTGAGCTGGAGTTTCCTATGGGCTCCTGCCTTGTCAAGTGAAAAATTTAGCTGCCTAACAACCCAATAAGCTCTATGTGTAAATGACATGCCTTTCCATACACAAGCCGATAAGGCGACATTCCAATGGGGGTCTTAAACGCAGTACGGTAAGCCCATAAGGCATCAGTGAGCCTAGACGACCAGTCTTTCCGATTAAGATTAACTGTTTTCTGTAATATACGTTTTATCTCCCTATTGGAAACCTCTACCTGACCACTAGTCTGCGGATGATACAGGGTAGCTACCTTATGTGTAATACCATATTTCTTCATCAAAATCCTAAAAGGTCCATTATAAAAGTGCGAACCTCCATCACTAATTATAGTTCGCGGTGTACCAAAACGTGTAAGTATATTATTTTTCAAGAACTCAATCACAACCCTATGGTCATTGGTTTTACACGCAACCGCCTCAATCCACTTAGAGACATAGTCTACAGCGACAAGGATGTATAGGTTACCAAAAGAATTAGGAAAGGGACCCATAAAGTCAATACCCCACACATCAAAGACCTCAACAATTAGAATCGGTTTCAAGGGCATCATGTTCCTACGGGAAATGGTTCCTAATTTCTGGCAACGTTCACAAGTAACACAGTAACTGTGGGAGTCTTTAAACAACGAAGGCCAAAAGAATCCACACTGCAATATCTTAGCAGCAGTTTTCTTAGCACTAAAGTGACCCCCACAAGCATGATCATGACAAAAGGAAATAATACTGGACTGGTCACTCTCAGGTATACATCTCCTAATAATCTGGTCTGGACAATACTTAAACAAATAAGGATCATCCCAAAAGAAGTGCTTAACCTCGGCTAAAAACCTAGAACGATCTTGTTTACCCCAATGTTGGGGCATTCGACCAGTAACAAGATAATTCACTATATTCGCGTACCAAGGTGCTTGGGTAACAAAGAAAAGTTGTTCATCAGGAAAACTATCCCTTATAGGAAGGGAAACATCAGGGGAATCAACAACTATCCTAGACAAGTGGTCTGCTACTACATTTTCGGCACCCTTTTTGTCTCTAATGTCTGGAGAGAACTCTTGCAACAAAAGGATCCACCTAAGCAATCTAGGTTTCGTATCCCTCTTAGACAAAAGATATTTCAAAGCAGCATGATCATCATATATGACGATCTTAGAACCTAAGAGATATGGTCTAAACTTGTCTAAGGAAAACACAATGGCTAACAGTTCCTTCTCGGTAGTGGTATAGTTCAACTGGGCATCATTCAGAGTTTTTCTAGCATAGTAAATCACATGAAGTAGTTTGTTTTCTCGCTGACCTAGCACAACACCAATAGCATAATTTGAAGCATCACACATGATCTCAAAGGGTAAGTTCCAGTTGGGTGCCTGGACTATGGGGGCGGTAGTGAGTGAAGTCTTAAGCTTCTCAAAAGCCTCTAAACAAGCATCATCAAAGACAAACTTAACATCTTTTGCAAGCAAATTGCAAAGAGGTCTAGAAATCAAGCTAAAATCCTTAATGAATCGACGATAAAAACCTGCATGCCCTAAGAATGACATAATATCTCTTACGGTTTTTGGGACCTGTAAAGTCTTGATAAGGTCAACTTTGGCTTTATCTACCTCTATACCCTTAGAAGATACGATATGCCCTAAAACAATTCCTGATCGAACCATGAAATGACATTTCTCCCAATTAAGCATTATATTCTTTTCCTTACACCTAGTCAACACTAATGACAAATGATGCAAGCACTCATTGAAAGACGAACCAAACACTTAAAAATCATCCATAAAGACCTCTAAAAAATTTTCTACCATATCGGAAAATATGCTCATCATGCAACGCTGAAAAGTCGCAGGGGCGTTACATATCCCGAAAGGCATGCGTCTATACGCAAAGGTACCAAAGAGACAGGTAAAAGTAATTTTTTCTTGGTCTTCTGGGGAAATAACGATCTGATTGTAGCCTGAGTAGCCATCTAGAAAACAGTAATGACTATGTCCAGCTAATCTCTCTAGCATTTGGTCGATAAAGGGAAGGGGAAAGTGGTCCTTCCTAGTGACCTTGTTCAATTTCCTATAGTCAATACAAACACGCCAACCCGTGGTCACTCGGGTCGGGATTAACTCATTGTTATCATTCTGGACTACAGTAATACCGGATTTCTTGAGAACAACCTGAACGGGGCTGACCCACTTACTGTCTGAAATGGGGTAGATAATGCCTGCATCTAACAGCTTAAGAACCTCAGTTCGAACTACTTCTTTCATATTAGGGTTTAGTCTTCGTTGCATCTCCCTAGAAGGTTTGGTATCTTCCTCTAAATAGATCTGATGCATACAAACAGTAGGACTTATACCCTTAATGTCTGCTATGGTCCACCCTAAAGATTCCTTGTTGTTTTGAAGGACAGTCACTAGCCTACTTTCCTGATCACTATCCAAGTCGGAAACAACAATCACAGGTAAAGTCTCATACGGGCCTAAAAACACATACTTCAGGGTATCTGGCAATGGTTTTAGGTCCAACTTAGGAGGCTCTTCTAACGAAGGAACTAGGGTAGACTTAGAAACTGGTAGTGGTTCGAACTTAGGTTTCTATCCGTTACTAGTTTCTAACAAAGGGATTGAATCTAACAAAGCATTCACCTCATTAATCACATTATCATCATCGAAATCAATCCCAAAGTGAGCTAGGCATTTCTTTAACGGATCTTCTAACAAAGTGTTTGGTAATGACTCCTCGTCTAATGTTCCTATCATGTTCACTTCTTTTATGATTGAATCATCCAGTTCAGAGGGTAGCTTACTAATATGAAAGACGTTCAACTCAATAGTCATATTACCAAAAGACAAATTCATAATACCAGTTAGATAATTAATGATCGCATTGGATGTTACTAAAAATGGGCGACCTAAAATCAGTGGTATCTGGTTCTCTGGGTCAGGGACAGGTTGGGTATCTAGGATAACAAAATCTACTGGATAAATAAACTTGTCGACCTCTATAAGAACATCCTCGATCACACCCCGAGGAATTTTAACTGACCTATCAGCTAACTGAAGTGTCATATGGGTAGGTTTCATCTCACCAAGTCCTAGCTTAAGGTACATATGGTATGGAAGTAAATTCACACTGGCTCCTAAGTCAAGCAAAGCTTTCTCAACACGGTATTTACCTATTGTGCAAGAAATAGTAGGGGACCCTGGGTCTTTATACTTAGGAGTAGTGGTATTTTTAATAATGGAACTCACGTGACTAGCTAGGAAGGCTTTCCTTTGGACACTAAGCTTACACTTTCGTGTACACAAGTCCTTAAGAAACTTGGCATAAGCGGGAATCTGCTTAATCGCATCCAACAATGGTAGGTTGATAGTTACCTCCTTAAAAACCTCCAATATATCATTAAAGTTGGACTCCCTCTTAGTTGGAACTAGCAGCTGGGGGAACGGGGCTCTGGGAACAAAGCCGGGCTCAACAGGACCCTCATTGGTATCTTTAGAGACTCTATCAGTCTCCTCATTTTCTGGCTCAGAAGGGTGAACTACAACATGTTCACTTTCAGGCATGGTGACCTTATTGTCAACTTTCTTCCCACTCCTAAGGGTTGTAACAGAATTCACATGATTGTACGATTTCTCTCCTTTTGGATTAGGATTAGTATGACTAGGTAACCTTCCATCTTCTCTCTCAGTGAGAAACTTAGCTATTTGGCCAACTTGAAGTTCTAATTTAGCAAGAGACTGGGAATTATTCTTAAAATTCTGCTTGGTTTCCTCTTGAAAATTAATCTGGCTCTTTATTAACATTTCCTGGCTTTGTGATAGCATATCCTGGCTCTTTTTTAATATACTAAGAGATTCCTCTAAGCTAGTCATTTTATTCTCAGAAGGGTTCTGGAACTGGGCTTCACCTGAAGAGTTCTTAGCATAACCAAAACCTGGGGGAGGCTGAGAATTACTAGACTGACCTTGATTCTGTCCCTTAGACCAAGAAAAATTAGGATGGTTTCTCCAACCAGGATTGTAGGTCTCTGAGTATGGGTCAAACTTCTGACGGTTCTCAAACCTAGCATTGTTATAGACAGCATAGGCTTGCTCTTCACTAACCTGACCTTCCCAAAATGAGTTATCGGGCTCTATTCCACAACTAGAGACTTGAGAGGCTTTATTGGGTTCAACAAGAGACCTATGTTTAGGATGATTTAATTCCAAAGGTTCTAACCTTCTAGACAAAGCAGCAAACTTAACATCTGACCTGATGCTTGTATCTACTACATTGGTGCTACTTTTATTGACCAAGAGTCTTTTAGGGGGTTCAACACAAGACTCCCACTGTTGGGATTTTTCAGCAATATCTCCTAAGAATGTAAAAGCATCATCAACATTTTTACTGGTGAACTCACCAGCGCACATAGACTCGACCATGGCTTTGGTCGAATAGTCTAAACCATTATAAATAATCTCTACAAGTTTCATATAATCAAATCCATGGTGAGGACACTGGGATAGGAGATCATTGAATCTCTATAAAAACCTATAAAGAGACTCTCCCTCTTGTTTTACACTAGCACTAATTTTCTGCCTAACAGCTGCAATTTTATGCTTAGGGTAGAATTTCATATAGAAAGCAGCAATAAGTTCCTGCCATGTTTCAATGGATTCAGATGGTAGGTTGTTCAGCCAGGTCTTGGCTTTATCTCTCAAGGAAAATGGAAACATCTTAAGTTTCAAAACTTCATCAGTGAGGTTTTTTATTCTAACTGTCCCACATATTTCCTCAAAGTCCCTAATATGAAAATAAGGGTTCTCATCATCTTTTCCTAAGAATATAGGGATCATCTGAAGAATACTAGGTTTTATCTCGATATTAGCCGTATTGGCTGGAAATTTAATGCACGAAACTCGGTTGGTCCTAGTTGGGAACATGTAATCTTTCAAAGTTGCCATCGCCTGCACAGCTGAAGTACTAGGAGTACCTTCCTCACGAAGGGACATATTTTCAAAACTGAAGTTTCCAAAAACGGGGTTCTCAAAAGAAGAGTCTTCGAGCTCCCTGCCTTCACAAGAAGAACTACTAGGTTTATCACTAATCAAACGACCTAGAGTGTTTCTTTTCTAAGACCGCTTTCTAATAACCTCGGGCATACACTATAAAAACAAAAGAAAAAGAAAAGTCCTAAAAGGAAGGGAAGTTCTATGCAAACACAAACAAGGATGACTTCACCACAACAAACCTACTGATTTCTAGGAAACAAAAAGCATGATGGCTCCACTTAGATTGTTTCTAGACCAGCTTCTAATCCTTCGAAAGGGAATTCGTTACAGTTTAAGCAAACCCCTATGGAATCAATCCGAGTCAAAGTAAGTTGAATAGAGGCGAGGGAAGCTTCATGGAGCTTTGATACCCAAGGCCTCACCGCATTGCAAGGCGGTGCAGTCACGCATTTAACTCACAGAAACCATTATGAACTTCGAAGTATGCTTAAAAGAGTAACCAATATTTTTCGAACGACTTTCCTATTAATCTCGTTACCCTATAGGTCTCATTCTAGTCAGTATTTTAAGCTTAGGTTCGCGTTTGGTATCGTTTTCCTAAGGCGGGCAAGAAGAGAACGGTGATGAAATCTGAACCCTTATCTTGTATGGCCAGTCCTTGCCCTTTACTAGGAAATTAAAGCAGCCGTTTTCAGTTCCTCGACATATATTCACACGAAGGAAGACAGTAACTCGCTGACAGGGGATTCGCGAGTGTTTCGACAAACTTACCTCATGTTCCAGTCGGGGGATGAACCGGTGTAGTCGACTCGGTCCATGACTCGTATGTCATGTACGAACCCGAGGGGCTGAGGTGATATCGTCATCACCGTCCTTCTCTGCAAACAGTTTAATATTTAAATTACCCTTCTGTAGGGTTTAAAAATAATGTCCCAAAGTTTACAGTCCAAGTTCCAAAAATTAAAGTACAAGGGAAAAGGAAAGTCTAAAAAAATAAATAAAAACAATTAAAAATGTCTCTTTTTTTTCTCTCTTTTTTTATAAAAAAAAGAACCTCTTCTTTCGCTCCTTTCGCTTTGCCTTTTACTCCAAGTCTTTAAGTATTCACCAAAAGCTTTGGCAAAATTTTGTTTCGCTCCAAATTCCAAATTCTGTAAGGAAAAGACAAAAACCCAAAAACGTAAAGAATAACAAAAAAAGTAAAAAATAAATAAAAACCTAACAAAGAAAAAAAAATCTAAAAACTCTAATTATCTTTAAGTCCCTTATTTTCTTAACTCACAAATAATCAGGCAAATTCTCAAAAATTAATTGTATCCCCTAAACATAGATTATCTAATCAAAGCATAACCTATCTAATTGAATCATAACTAATGAAGAAAATTATGCAAACAATTAAAAACTCTGCAAAAGAAGTGATTGAGTGAATTATAATTAAATATTAGAGAAAATATAATAGTTACCAAATTATTCATGTGTAAATAGCTTCCTCATTGCCTTGGTTGTGAGAGAATTAGCACATCATCATGTTGGAAACACGCTCGAAATTCATTATTATTGCTCAAAAATGGTTTACAAATGATGAAAAGGGAGATATAATGAAAACCGGGTTTGTAACAGTTATATGTGTTACAAACCAGAACGATACACAATATGTGTCACTGATACTGTAGCAATTAAGTCTGCCTCTGATGTACGACCCTCGGCCGTGGGTCGTTATCATTGTGGAAAGAACGACTGTCTTTGCTGGTCTGTTCTTCGTGTTCTTCAGCTATGCAGCAACAGAAATGGTGACTCTCTGCAACTTTCAATTTCTCGCCTCTGAGATGTTCTAAATCCTCCTAATTCTCTTTCTCTACCTTCAGTGATACCCTAATAGGCTATTTATACTCAACAGGGACAAGAATCTTCGCTCATTACTCCGGAAAATCCTTCCAATATTCGGCAGTAAAAGAAAATATTTTGGAGATATTTTCTTTCCTTTCTTTCACAATCATGCATCTGCAGCTGTTCGACCTTCCTTGTTAATCTCAGTCATGCTCCAAACACGCTTAGAATGAGACCCTGTTGAAGTAAAACTCATGCAAGAACATTATCTTCACGTTATTTCCCATGAATGTCTTCTCGGCCAAACAAACCTCCCTATTTTCTTCTAACTCGAGTTCTATCCAAAATCCATCGAACCAAAGACCCAAAACAATCCTGTTAGGCTCAAAGGAAGATACCCAAACTGTTCCAGCTCTTTAGTCTCACTGAAACAAGCTCAAATTCGCAACCCTAGTTCTGACATTGAAACCAAAAATTTCCCGCCAAAACATAACTTTTGAAATGAAGAAGATGGTTAGCCCTTATCCAACGTCCTGGGTGCCGAATAACAAATGGGTGATGTGGAAAATGGGCTACACATAGCCGTGGGTGACACATAGCAAAAGTGGGGGTCCGTATAGCAAATGTCTCCGGGGGTGCTCCGAGCAACTTTTCGATCCGAATTTTCCAACAATATTTATTTCCAAAAAATACCTACAAACACACAAAACACCATAATAAGGACGAAAACGAGTACTAACAATACGAAACATTGAGGACAAATTAGACACATAAATGCGTCTATCAGACGACCCGTCTCTCCTGGTAACATCTAACTTTGTCTCATAAGTTTTATCTTTAACTGTCACCATCTCATGCCTACCCCACAATAATGCAACCATTATGCGCTAGGCAGGGGACTTAATGTTGATGGTGGATTTTAGTTCAGGTCTAAAATTGTAAAAGCCAAATTATGCGCTGACACCCTGCAAAGGATAGAGCCACTGATAAGTGATGAATACTTCTCCACTTTACTAATTCACCTAAAATGGAGTATGTAGCCACAATCCCATATACCTTGTGAATTTATAACATTATTAATGTATGACAAGCTTTGTATTTCCTGTACTGATCCACTCTTATCATTGGTGCGGCATGACGACTGAGTGTGGCTCTCAGCAGAGCAACACGAATCTCCAAGCATTAAATAAGGAGTCATGTACGAAATACCCGTACAGGCTATAACTCTCGGAGTGTTATACTAGCCCGATCGAGCATCTGGACTGTCCGTATCAGTCTCAGAAACGATCACGACCATCCAACTTCACCGGCATGATTGGATGGATTATATCGGATCCATAACCCCCAGGCAGGTATTGGAGTATTCACCACCGACCCAATACGGGCCCCGCATGGTCGGCCTCCCCAAAAGGGTAGCATAGCTTGCTAATACATCCATCCAAAGCATCGTGGACGTGAAACCCTAAATTAGGGTTTTCGGCACATTACATGTGTCGCAAAACAGTCTCGACCATTCATCTTCGCAGGCATAGATGGAGTGTGTAGATGTAGATTCAAAGGGCCCAGAGCATGTCAACACAAACACCGTGGCCCGCCTAGATACATGACTGATCGTTCAGGACCAAACATGGTTGGTCGTCCCAATTCGTGCGCCCAAACAAGGCATGACACACGACCGGCAAAACCCTAATTAGGGTTTGTATCGATCACGAGCGTCCATTTTCACCTGATCGAATGAAGGGTCTAGGAGTCGATTAAGCAGGTCCAGTGAGTATCAACACAATCACTGTGGGCCCACCTATCTCCACACCCGATCGGCCAAGGCATACCATGCCCAGTCGTCTCGATTCGCATGCCCAAACTAGGCGTGGTCACACCTCCCAATTGCAAACTAATCTCGACCACTCAACTTTGTCGGACAAATTGAGTGGCTTAGATCACGTTTCTATGGGACAATGAAATACAGGCGTGTACACCAGCCCGTCGTCTGCATACCAGACTAATCGGCCAAGACGAACCAGGCTTGGTCGCCTCGAAACGCGCGCCCAAAGTTGGCATGACGCGCGGCCTTTACGACACAAAATCTCTGTCGCAAATCAATCCTAGCCGCTCCTCTTTGCCGGACAAATTGAGCGATCTAGATTACACTTTCACGAGACAATGAGGTATGGGCATGTACACCGGCATGCCGTCTACACGCATGCCCAATCGGCCTTTCCAAAATCGTGTCCCAATCTTGGATTCGACCAAGCTGAAGAGTGATGCTTGCGCACCTCTTCATAAACCCTAATTCCACTAACGGTCGCAGATGAGTGTCTCAAAGATCATCTCGTCCGTTCAACTTCACCTGCTTTGTTATACATCCCTGGTCAGGATTTAGTTGGTTAATGAGGTGTCGTGGTGATTACCATCCGCCACTCTACCACACCATGTGGTCAGCCAAGAGAGGACTTGCTTGCGAAGCCTCCAAACCATCACATGAAGTAGGATGGACATGATGCTATTTTAAGACGCTCAACAGCGATGCTTCATACATGCTGAATATATTCGATACATTACATGCATAGAATTCACGTGATATTTTACAAGTATCAAATTCCCAAATAACTTAGTTATTTAACCTAGCATTACATGCTACCTTTTGTGGGTCCCACGATCCGCACATTCGAGACATTAATCATGTCACAAACTGGGGGATACATATTGGGGTATTGGTCTGGCGGTTTACAGCGTGCAGCGCACAACGCGCCATCACAAGAACGTGTCAGGAAGTCATGGACGGTTAGCGATGATGGGAGCAGTGGGAAAGACTGATCGTGTAACACTAACACACGCAACTCCATAACTCCATCACTCCACTTTCTCCACTTACCATGAGAGACGTGGGTTAGGCTCAATGACTTGTATAAATAGGTTCTCCTCCCTATTTTCAAACAAGACAACAGAAGCAAGTGTGGACACAACCGTATTCAAACACCGGAACTGATAGCTTACATTATGCAAGCCAGTTCAGCTTTCTGATACAAGTCATACATAACCAACACCTTCACAATCTCAATACCTTCTTCGCTTCCCTCCCTAATATCAACCCCATCTCCTTCACTTTGTGACAACAGCAAGTCTGGAACGACCATTTCTTGCTTTAGGACAGAATTGTACAGATTGATTTCTCGAATCACAAAGCACTTCCGTGCAGTGCATTTGTTTAGGGTTTAGATTCATTCCTCATCTACACACCCCAAATTACCAAATTCGGCAGGAATAGTTTTCACCCATAAACAACAATATGTTTAATTGTTGTGTTTAACATAAAAGCATATGTGTTTCGGGTTTTCAACTTTTGCTATTGCACGCAATAGTTAAAACCGTTTCAACCCCTCTCTGGTAAAGGTTGCTTTTGTTGTTGTTCTTTTGTTCTTGCGAGAGGATGACAACACAATGGGGGAGAGTTCTAACTTGAACTTGCGCTTAGTGATATATCTTTCTAGGGAGAAGAGGATGCGAAATTTGAGGTAATGAATTTGTTAGTTAATTGTTTTCCTGTTTAAGAAAAGCTTGAGTTTATTGCATATATTTTGCTTTTGCTTAACAAAATTCGGTATAATTGATGTTTATTCCATTATGTATGTATGGATGTATGTGTTTGTGTGTGATTCAATTGTTTCCGGTTAAGAAAAACTGGTTTGTTATCTTTCTTTATTGTTTGGTATCAATTGTTTTAGACTTAACGAAATTTCGGTGCAATTGCAATACTTTAATGTCTATGTTTGTTTCAATTGCTTCCGGTTAAGAGAAATAATTTTGCAAGTCAATTTATTTGGGTTTGTATGTATTGTTTACGGATTAACAAAATACTGGATCATTTGTTTAGTCCAATTCGATTCCGGATAAGAGAAACTAAGTTAATTTTGATCTTCGTTAGAATTATTAAAAGTAAAGGATTCGGTTATTCAAGTCTAATCGAATGCCTTGACAAGAAATATTAGTTAACTAACCTAGTTGTAGGATCAGAATCTCGCAACAATAATGCCTCAGCGAAATTATTAACAACATAACACGACAGTGTCACAGAACAACTTCAGAAACGACATAATAAACGACATCAACCAAATCATGAGAGAAGTGTGACGGTCCAGCAAAAATAAGGAAGTTTTGCGAGATTGATATTTATAAGGTTGCGATAATGTCGCAAGTCATATCCGAAAATAAAGGACAGATTAGCTGTCATCCACTATGTAATTCCCTATAAATAGCCGTTCAGTTGTAAAGGAAGGAGAGAGACCTTTTTTGAGTGAGAAACAAGTAAATAGGAGAGAGAAAATTTAGAGCAGTGGTTATTCTTGATTCCTTTATCTTTTCTTGTAATATTGTTCAAAGATTCATCAATAAAATTAGGATCGTTAATCCAAAAATGAGTTGAATGTTAATGAAATCTTGTGAGGGGTGTAGTATAGGTTTTCCTGCAACTACATAATGGCGCTAGAAAAAGGGACGAATATTGAAGATCACCCTAGAAAAGGTTGAAGATTAATATTCTGATTTGTGGGAAATTAGAATAACTGGTGAAGAATTTTACGGAATCTCTTACAATTCATTAGTATTTTAAGAAATGGCTAGAAGGAGGAATATATCCGAACAACCAACAACCGCTAGAAGAAGAAGTAAAAGACTTGCTGGAAGGGAGAAAATTGAAACAGGAGAATCTACTAGAATAAGAAATGATGGAGAAAATCAAATTCAATAACCAGTTCAAAAAACACCGGTACAAAATAGAACTATGGATTATGATAGAGTGAGCATACATACTTGGCGATCAAATTCAGCAGATGAAGAAGAATAACGACAAATGAGAAATAATAGACAAACAGAGGGAGGACAAGAAATAGTTGAAGGAATAATTCGTGAAGATGAGGAAATTGGAGCAGTAAAGATGTTGAGACGAAGAATGCATGATGAAAGAAGAGCTGAGACAGAAGAACGTGCAAATCTAACAAGTCAAAATCACGAATTGAGGATGGAAAATATGAGACTACAGAGTAGAAGATCAAGAAGTACTACAAGATCATATTCAAGATCGACTAGAAGAGAGATGAGGGGAAACTCATCCACAGTTAATGCTGGAAATAATATTCGAGAAGAAATACGAAATCCGAATGAAGAACATCGCGAAGGTAGAGAAAGGACTGATGATTGTTACGTTCCACAAAATGAAACTTTTGATGATAGGCAAAATGATAGAAATCAGGAGAATGGACAACGTCAGGGATGAAATAATCAAGATGGCGAAGGGAATCGAGAGGAAGGAAGGAGAATTTTACATGAGAGAGAAACTCAAACAAATCAACAAACGATTGAAAAAGAAATTGAAAGACACTATGCTGAACAAGCACGTTTAACTCGCGAACGTGAAAGATTGAGAGCGGAAATGGAAGAACAAGAGCTTCAGGAGGCAATTCTCCAGAACAATCATGACAATCGAGAAAGAAGGCGTACACAAAACCGGAATAACGATAATCTCAATGAAGAGTATGATAGAGTACAGAGGAGGGATGAAAGACAACGAATGGAATTGATAAGAAATGAACAAAATCATGGAGGGGAAAATGAGAAACATCATTATATGCGAATTCAAGATAGAGATGAGGAAGAGAATCGCAGGAGAAGACGAGATGAGAATGATGAAGAAGAAATGCAAAATTTCGCGAGAGAAGAAAGACATGAACGCAGAAGAAGGGAGGCGAAATTAAAAAGACCAATGGATCAAAATTCAAGCGTAAATGAAAAAATGTTAAAAGAATTGGAAGAAATGAGAGGAATGCTAAATAATAGAGGAGAAGTAGGCAGAAGACAATTAGATGAATCTATAGAAGAAGCTGCGAAAACTCCATTTACAAGAGAAGTACAACTAGGAGGAATACCTCTGAAATGCAATTTGCCCGCATTAACCAACATTTTTGATGGAACAACTTGTGCAATTCAACACATTAAATCCTATGTGAGATGCATATTACAGTGGGAAAATCATGATGCCGTATTGTGCAAGTATTTTGCATCTAGTCTAACAGGAGAGACTATAAAATGGTTCGAAGGTCTACCAAAAAATACAATAACATCTTTCAATCACTTGCAGACCACATTCTTGGGGGCATATATAAGTAACAATTCTTCGCGACCTGGTATTGAGATGTGTTTGGATTAAAGCAAAGGATTGGCGAAAATTTGAAGCACCTAATTAAAAGGTGGAGAACTATGTGTAGTGAAATGGATGGCCGTGTGGATGAGAGATATCTTATCTTATCATTTATCAATGCTATGTTCGCAACCAATCTATTGTATATCCAAATTTTCAGAGTCAAAAATACAATCACAATGACTAAACTGCGAGAACTTCAGGAAGAGTATATTGCTCTAGAGGAAAGGCAAAATGAAATGGAATCATACCCAGTTGCGAACACCAATTCACAAGCAGCGAATGCAAGCTTATTACCTAAACTAATAAACACAGTGGAGAGCACTGTAAGATCAGAATCTCGCAGCAATAATGCCTCAGCGAAATTATTAACAACACAACACAACAATGTCGCAAAGCAATTTCAGAAAAGACATAATAAACGACATCAGCTAAATCATGAGAAAAATATGATGGACTTGCGAAAATTAGGAAGTGTGCGAGATTAATATTTGTAAGGTTGCGAGAATGTCGCAAATCATATCCGAAAATAAAGGACAGATTAGCTGTCATCCACTAGGTATTTCCCTATAAATAGTCATTCAGTTGTAAAGAAAAAGGAGAGAGATCTTTTCTGAGTGAGAAGCAAGTAAATAGGAGAGAGAAAATCTAGAGCAGTGGTTATTCTTGATTCCTTTATCTTTTCTTGTAAGATTGTTCAAAGATTCATCAATAAAATTAAGATTGTTAATCCAAAAATGAGTTGAATGTTAATGAAATCTTGTGAGGGGTGTAGTGTAGGATTTCCTGCAACTACAAGCACTTCGCAAGTAAAACAAGAAAAGGTTACGGGTAACAATCAACAAAACCTGGTGCCTATGGGAAGCCTAGATCAAGAGGAGTATGAAAGAAAAAGAAATTTCTACAATCGTGGTGGAAATAATAAGATTCAAAGACTTGATCAGCCGCAAGAAACTAATGGAGGTCAAAGACAAAATTATAATAGAGGACAAGGAGGTCACAAGGTAGTATGAGAAGATATGGGAAGCTATAATTTTGATGGAGAATATACCAACACCATGGAACATGGGAACGGAACCACCTCAAAGCCGCGGAAGTCATGAGTTCTGTTCTTATCATCATTTTCACGGACATACTACAAATGATTGCAGAAATATAAAGAAAATTATTCTGAGAATGATAGATCAAGGAAAACTAAACCACTTTCTGGTAGGACACCTACAATCTCAACTATTACTACCACCACCACCTAAGCATGACACAGTAAACACGGTGAAAGAGAAGGAAACGTTCTTCGTAGAAGTTGGTGCAAAAGCAAAGAATCTATTCTGTCACTCTATCGTACATTCATACAAGACAATTGAATATTTTCATGACAATGTTTTGAGTAGAGTATTCGCAAGAGACAGTGATGGAAGAGAAATTATGAACATTGCAAAAATCTCGCCACTAGAGGAGTGGAAGAAGCAGACTATTTCTTTTACCGCAGAAGAAGTCCCCGAAGGTGGAGAGGTACATGACAAGCCATTGGTGGTAAAATTAGAAATTAATCCAAAACCGAAATAAGATGAATATGATGAAGCTGAAGACTCATGGGCAATTAATAGGATTCTAATCGATACCGGAAGCTCTGTGAACATCTTATTCTATCATACTTATAAAACCATGGGAGGGAGAGATGATGATCTTATGCCATCAACATATAAGATATATGGTTTTAATGGTACTGCCAACAAGCCTAAAGAGGAGGTTACTATGCGAATTCCATTGAAAGGAATATCTTCTGGAATCCTGTTCTGTGTTGTTGACGTAGAGTCACCCTACAATGCATTAATTGGTCGACCTTGGCTACATGGGATTCTAGGTGTAACTTAAACTTTCCACCAGTGCATCAAATTCCCTAACCCCAGCGGTGTAAGAATCATAAAAGGAGATTGGGTTCAAGGAAAGAAATGTTACGAAACTGAGGTAGAACCCTGCGAAGGAAGAGCAAACAAGAAGGAAAGTTGGCGACACAAAATCGAAGAGACACAAAGAAGTGAGATATTGATGGTGGATGCAATCAAACGAAAAGAAGAAGAAATGTTGCGAAACTAATGCTAGCTCAGAATAAGAAATGGTGAACATACCACTACCAAGGAAGTAGTAGCAGAAAATAATAAAGAAGCAGAGAATGACAAAGGTAATAAAAATAAGAAGTATATGAATGATTGATTTGTTGCGACACTCTCGCAATAAATAAAATTCTCAAAAATACATTTTACTGAATGATGAAAATGAGATTGAGAAGTGCAAATACGATATGATGATGCGCGAGAATCTCGCAGAGATAACGAATTCTACAAAAGACAATCAGAGAACAATGACAAAAGAGAAAGGGGCGAACCTTTATGGCGTACACCCTAGTTCGCGAATACAATTACGCAAGAGGCAAATGTAAGACCTAAAGTACGTCATATGAGGGGGTACCTGTTGCATGGCTCAGGGAAAGGCTACACCGCCACCGGAACCTAAGTCATGGAGATTTGGGGTCAATAAAGCCCATCCGGGAGAGGCACCTTGGATTCTCAGCTTAAGCATATGACTTAGGTTGGGCGACTAAGGTAATAAGGACTCTCCCAAGGAGTGCAGAATCTGACCAAGGCGCCGAGGTACAAGGTTGAGTCAAGAGTGCCAGGGGCATCTGGAGCGTACCTTGCCATTCTTGACAAGTCTTGGCTTATACTGCACTCGGCCCGAAGAAAAACCCATTTAGGGTGCAGTCTTGTAACCATAAACCTTATAGGTAAAAGGGATAAGAGGTTGCGAAAACAACTGGTTGTTGTTAAGACCGGATGGGAGTATCCAACCTTATATGGTAGAGGTACGCCTCCTTGAAGGTGAAACCAGGGGGGAGATAAGGGCGGCACCCTCCATTAGGGAGCTGATAAGTGTCTTAAGACGCAAATGTCATGAGGATTTTTACTCGCAAGGGTATTAAGACTTGTCATATTTGTGCGACAATCCTGAAGCGGCAATAATACTAAAGAGAAAGATAAGACGAGATCAATGGGTTTTCGCATTAAAGTGCGAAGACGTCCTGCGATTTCGTCGCAAGACGACAATGTCATGGGGTTTTATTTTCGCAAGAAAATTTAGGCCTGTCATATCGTCGCAACTATCCTGGAGAGGCAATAATACAAAGAAAAAAGTTAAGGAAAGATCAATGGGTTTTTGCATGAAAGTGCAAGGACGTCCTGCGATTTTGTCGCAATGACAAGAGGTGGCATAATAAGACCTTTAACTAGGAAGGCAAAATAAGACCACACAGGAATGATATTTTGAAAAGAATCAAAATTCACTTCGCATATGATTGCGAAATTATATATAAACAACTGCGAAGTTGAGGCACAAAATAAGAGAAATCTGCAAAATCTCTCATTTGGATACAAATAACAGAGGCAAGTATGGGAATGAATGAAATTAGAAAATTTTATTTGTCTCCACATGATAGATTTACGCAAAAATTCAAAAATTAATGATTATGTTGATTAACCGTATTGCAAGGAAGAATTTTTTTAATGAATGCGGGTCGAAATGAAAGAAACTCATATATTAAGGAATATGGGGAACCAAAAGAATTCGCAAATATACAAAAAGAAGGAATAAATGTACAAGTATTACAGAAGATCAAAGAAAGAAACAAAGACTACTTCTTAGTTGATCCTTCATCATCTTCATCAGACTTGTTCTCTTCTTCGTCTGCATCAGAGCCTTTATCTCCATCAGAACCTTCATCACCATCAGATTCTTCATCATCAGCTTCGCTATCAGAGATGGTCAGACTAGGAATGTTCTTTGGGATCACCTCCAAGAGACAAGGATAATCAGAGTGAGGAATACTATGGTCATCACAAACCATTTGAATAGTTTGATTACGAAAATGCAGAGCGTCGTTCTTAAATTTCGCAACAGTGATCTTGGTTTGATTCTTTAATCTAGAATATTTGTCGTTGCGAGAAGAAAGATTCTTTGCGAGTTCCTCTTTTTCAGCTTCAAGTTTCTCAACTATTTGGCGATATCTACTTTCAGATCTTGCGAAGCATATAACAATTAATCAGTAACTTGATAAAAACTCGTGAAAAACCAAAGATTAATAAAGGAAAACAGTTAATGACCTTCTCTCTCAGAAATCATATCTCTAATCAAGGATGTATGCTCAACTTGGAGACTAACATTTACACCTAAATCTTTTCTGGCGTTATCCAAGATTGTCGCGGCCCAAGCGAACTCATCATCACTATTTATGAGAAGACGAGAACGAACTTGGTTTTCTCTCTCGCTAAGAACAACATTTTGACGATTGGCTTCATATCGTTCAAGTTGAACCTCAAGAAGAGTCTCTTGGAATTTCGCCAAAGCCTTAACACCTTGATCAGAGATACGATTTTTATCATCTATAAGTTTGCTAATCTTGGTTCTTAATTCATTGATCTTCTCTTTAGAATTGAGATAAAAACGTTTAAATTGGTTGGCTAAACCTAAACTAAATCTATGATCAATCTCTAAGAGGAGAAATTTGGATTTAAGTTCATTCAAAGGCAGAGATGAAATTTTATCATTAGAGAAACTATTCAAAGATTAAGATGTTCAAGAAGAGTGTCATTATCTAGGGCATCGGGAAATGAACGAAGAAGAATGGCTTCATCCGAAAGACCATAAATGTCTGCAAAAAGGATTAATCAAATAAGATAAGACAATAGGATGAATGAATGAAAGGAAAGGATAAAAATTGCATACCATAGAGCTGATCATTAGCTTTTTGAAGAGTAGAAATTTTGTTCCTTTGCGAAGAAGTGTCGGTTTCCAGTTGTTTGTTCTTCTCGCGAAGACCTTTAACTTCAGCTTCTAATTGTTCGTCCTTCTCACGAAGACCTTTAGCTTCAGTTTCCAGTTCTTCATTCTTCGTACGAAATTGAAGATTCTTCTTTTCAAGAATTTCGCGTCTCCTCTCCAAATCTGAGGCAACACGAAAGAAGCTTTTCCAGCCTGCGAAGAAAATAAAAAATAATTAAAATAAAAAGAAATTTTGAGTCACAATAATGAAGAAGTAAAAAGACGAAGGCATACCAAACTATTGAGGGAATTTAGGAAGCTAGGAGTCACTGATCTGGAGACTCCACGAAGAGAACTATCACCATCCAACAAAGGAGTATCGCAAATAGTTGCGAGAGCTTTGCATATACTGGCGAGGCAATTATCTCCCATCCCTTGCCAAGAATCAGAGAAGATACCAGATAACTGTGCCATAGAGGATTCAGGGGAGAATCTTTATTCGCAGCAGAGTCATCATCATCATCTTTGTTGTCTTCATCATCAGAACCATCAGGGAAATGAACATCTGAAGAGGAGGAGAATTCCCTCTTTCTTTTCTTTGAAGAGGATGCAGATGATTTTCCTTTGCGAAGAATATCTTTACCCTTATCACCAGCCGTCGCAGCCTTGGTGGATTCTTCTACTTCAGCAATAACCTTCACACACAAATGAAGATAAGAAACAGAGGCAACAATATATTGTTTAAAATCATAAAAGAATATTTCTTACCTCATCTGTGTATGAGCGAAGAGCTAGCAAGGTATTGGCTTTACCAGTCCTGCGGTAGCTATCTTTCAGTTTCTGGATCTGTAGAATGTCGCAAGAATCAGCGAAAAAAGAGTAAAGATAAAAAAGAAACATAAAGTGGGCGAAATTAGAAGAAAATACCTATTTCACTTTATCAGGCCAAGAGAATACCCAGGGTCGATAAGCGGTGAGATTCGCAGGAATGACATTAGAACCAGCAATATAGGGTCCTTTCAGCATCAAGGGGAAGACGCACCATTTATCATCTTTGGATTGGCAATGGGTTTTATTTATTCCAGAATGCCAATCAATGTCATGCATGAGCATTTTATCTTCAGCAATAACATCCTTCCTTTTCAAGCGAATACCCCAGCGAGTATTCTCTTTCTTCATGGATATTAATTCATAATTTTCGAAGAAATTCGCTTATGTATACTTCTCAGCGACTATCTCTAGATCTACGAATTTAGGATCCATAAGTTCTTTGGAATAAAGAGATCCTTTACCAGCACCACGGTTAGCGAACTCCAGCATCAGACGGATGCAATCCCCACTCAATTGGAAGATAGCTCGCGAAAATCCCGAGTGAGCGAGAATCTCATAGAACAGAGGAATATATGGGTCATAAAGAGGAATGGGGAGACCTGCGAGAATTTGACCCAGCGAAACTATGATTGATTGATCATCACAATGTTGATCAGAGAAAAGTTTGATAGAAAGAATTGATTTGGCACTTTCACTAGGAATGGTAGAAAATGTGAAACCTTTCTCGGCAAGATCTTTTTGAACTTCCTTTAAGGTTTTCTCATGTTTTTGACCACTTGGAGGCATATCTGAATATAGAGTATGGGAATGGACGAAGAATTAAGAAGATTTAAGAAGGAAGATAGAAGAAAAATTACAGCAGGGGAATTTACGGAGAAAATGATGAAGTTGCAGAGAAGATAAAAAAGAGAGTAAAAAAGAAGAAAAGGGAGAGTAAGAAGAGTATATATAGAGGAGATTTTCGAGAAGATAAACACAATTAATGCGAAAAGACGTGAGCGGTTGAAAAGCAGCGGTTACAGAAGACGTGTCAAGAAACAGATGGGAGAAAGGATACGTGTGATAAATGCAGAATATGAAGTGATGGATAGCTGCGGCATTTCTCACATCGTTCTATACTTCGCAGAGAAGATATGAGAAGAGGCAAGATGTAGGATCAGAATCTCACAACAATAATGCCTCAGCGAAATTATTAACAACACAACACGACAGTGTCGCAGAACAACTTTAGAAACGACATAATAAACGATATCAACCAAATCATGAGAAAAGTGTGACGGTCCTGCGAAAATAAGGAAGTTTTGCGAGATTGATATTTATAAGGTTGCGATAATGTCGCAAGTCATATCCGAAAATAAAGGACAAATTAGCTGTCATCCACTATGTAATTCCCTATAAATAATCGTTCAGTTGTAAAGGAAGGAGAGAGATCTTTTTTGAGTGAGAAGCAAGTAAATAGGAGAGATAAAATTTAGAGCAGTGGTTATTCTTGATTCCTTTACCTTTTCTTGTAATATTGTTCAAAGATTCATCAATAAAATTAGGATTGTTAATCCAAAAATGAGTTGAATGTTAATGAAATCTTGTGAGGGGTGTAGTGTAGGATTTCCTGCAACTACACTAGTATTTGTCTTGTCTAAAGTGTAAGGTCTAAGTTATTATCTAAATAATTAGAGCCTGATGAGAAAAATAAAGTTAATTCTGATCTTTGTTTTGGTCTTATCGAAATAAGCGATTGTATTTGTGAAATCAGATTAGCAAGGGAACTAAGTTTCTTAATCTGTTTGTTAAACTATTAGGGAAAATTGCTTCGGGCAATTGTTTCCTTGATAGCATATTAAAACCAAATTACTTGTAGTTTCGGTTTTGATATTGGTTATCTCTAAAGTGATATGTGAAACCTTCGTACTTAACTCTTATAGGTTGTACAATTCTTTTAGATTGTAAGATCCTTTCGGTTTTGGTATTTGCTCGGACCTTTGTCATTTTGTGACAAAAAGGGGGAGAAATATATGGAGTAAACAAGTGATTTGTAATCATTAAGGAAAGGACAATTGTGCTTAAACGTTATATCTAACGAAAGACTAAAGCATTGACTAAGGGGGAGAAACATATCATATGATGATTGTAGTTATTTGGACTACAAAAGGGAAATAACAAAGATGTGCGGATTGAAAATATACTTATCTTACCTTTTGGGGGAGTATTAGCTTTGTATTTAAATGTCAACAACGACATTTATGGATTGAATATATGCAGGCTATTGTGCTGTTGAAACTTGGAATCAAGCGTATGTATAATGAATTTTTGTAATTTGTTTATCCATATGATTTTAAGAGTTTTGTCACTAAAATTGACAAAGGGGGAGATTATTAGAGAAAAGCTCGGTTGAACCCGCCAAGTGTTGGTATGTCAAGTTTGGTTATCATATTTTAGTGAATCAAAACTCAATTAAAGAGTCACTTGATTATGTACTAGAGACAACTTCGTATATGTTAGGCTATAAAGATTAGGATTATGAGACATACAAGTATTACTCGAAGACTTGAAGAATGTGAAGAAGTAACAAGATACATCGATGACATCATCCTTCCTCTTGAGGTTAGTAATATTGTGACTTGAACTTTTTCATTCCTAACGTATCTCTCAAGTCGTGCTATATTGAAAACATAACTGCGAAGATGTGAATGATTATACTCTAGTAGACATAGTGTTAAGGAATTAGAATGTGAAGTATAATGCTTATCTTTTGAACTTCGTATATAAGACATCGACATAATTGTATGAGTGTTATTGTGATTATGTGTATGGGTATGAGTGGAGATTTCGTCCTAGGAAATAATGTTTACATTCGTTTAAAGGAAGTACATTCATAAACTTGTTTTGTGAATCGAAAGGGAAATCGCTAGGCTTATTGGTATTATTATTCATTGCATATCTTTGGATTACCAATATGTGTGATTAGTACAACCGATCATAATTTATTATGTATCTTGGTAAAACTATTCATAGTGCCTGACTTATGTATTGACTTTTATTAGTGCAACCGATCCTAAGTAATCACCTAAGATGGTATGATCGATATTTGTAATTAATGTTACCGATCACAAAAGTAATGTGTAATCGATCCTTGTAATTGGTGTAACCGATCCTGGTAATTGGTATAATCAATCACAAGCAAAACCATGACCATATGGTAACTAATCCTAGTGATTGGTGTACCCGATCCTAGTAAGATCCGTAACCGATCCTAGTGATAGGTGTACTCGGTTATAACACAAAACCTTAACCAAAATTAACTTTTCGGATTTTCTAGAGTTAATAGAGATACCGAAAAATATATTTGGTTGATGTGGAAATATAAAGATGTCGACATACTTTGAACATGTGCAGTAATTCTTATCTTTTATTGTTCAAAGATATTCCTTAATAACTCAAGGAGATGCCGGACCGAAATAAGTTGAGAATCTTTTAATTAAGGTTGTTAATTTTGAAAAGACGAGGGTACCCAAATATACCACAATCTTAAACTTTTACACCTATAAGTCCTCTTACCGAAAGTGATTGTCTATGGACTGAGTCGAGACAATACAACAAATCGGTATTCACACTTTGTGTGATCGTCTATGGATACGAGATCGAAACAATACAACAATCAAAGTGTGATTACTTGATAATAGGTTTGGAATTAACCTATGAGATAGTGAACATTTGAATCACTAGCAAGTAATACGGAGTTAACGTTTGTGTAATTTACTTTAAATTATAATTACAACAATTATAATTGCGGAAAATAAAAGTAAATGAAACAACAAGATTTTGTTAACGAGGAAACCGAAAATGCAGAAAAACCCCGGGACCTAGTCCAATATTGAATACTCTCAGGATTAAGCCGCTATACAAAATCAAACCAACTTCGTATAGTTGAGACCAAGCAACTAAACCTATAGTTCGCCTAGTTTCTTCAGTATCTATGTGCTTCCGACATTCAATAAGTCCACGTACTGGAACAATTCCTTTGGTTCGTATTCCAAACAGTAAAGGAACAACAAATCTGTTCGGTAACAACTCTATTCAATCTCGGTGATATGAGTTAGACAAAGGCTCTTTTGTTTAATCCAATAAACTCCTTTGTCGGGTTTAAATCTATCTATCCAACAACTACCAAAGTATCAGAGTTTAGATTTTGCAATAAAATATAGAATTTACCAAGATACTATATATTGATGCCGATCTACGCAACTAATCAATCAAATCTATCAAGGATAAGCCGATTATAGTTAGATCCAGTTGATAAAGTTTTGTGCACACCAAAGATTATGAAACCAATAAGAAATCTTCTTTGTCTTCAAATCTTCTTAAATCTTCAATAAACACCTGCACACCCAACTTGAATCTCTTGTGATCAATCACACATAAAACAGAGTCTGTTAACAATGGATTATAACAAGACGTCTTTAGATCTACAAACAGTTCTAAAGATCTCGCTGACACTTCGATCTAGTTTGAGTGAATCTTATATCAGAAGAGAATATTCTCAAGAATAAATAAACTAGATGCAACCAAAGTTCAACAACTGTCAGTCAATCAAATCAAATCGAAAACTAATAATACTACAATTATCTAGTTTCCCACCAACGGTACTCGTAAGAGATTTCGCCTAATTAGGGTACTTTCCTCTCCGAATAGACGGTTCCACCAGTAACAACACAACAAGGTAGTTTTGCTGGCTCTTAGGATAGATTGCTCGAAATGCAAACTTGGGTATTTACAGACCAAGGAAGTTTGGACACCAAGGAATTTCCAAAACCGAATATTCTTAAGATATGCAATAAATTCCCAAATCGGTTTTCATAATTCTTTGAAATGCTCTGTCCAAAATTAACCGAAATCCTACTAGAAAATCTCCAATTAGTAAATGCAGATTACCAATTTTAATTTTCCAGAGATATGCATTTTAATTGCTGGTATTTAAAACCATATAAAATAAACATCCTTAATTAAAAGATTCTCAACTTATTTCGGTCTGGAATCTCCTTGAGTTATTAAGGAATATATTTGAATTATAAAAGATAAGTGTTACTGAACATGTTCAAAGTATGTCGACATATTATTTCTTTGTAAATCCTTTTTCATATTTACAATCTTGGAACCGATTATACCATACTTCCAAACAAGTTTAGAACTAGTTCATATGATTTGCAAGAACTATGTGATTGATCAAATATCAATACAATAATCATGGGTTTACGGTTCTACCAAACACAAGGATCGGTTCTACCTTAATATGGTTACTGGGACCGATTACATCAGTTACCAGGATCAGTTACGTTAATTACCAGGACCGGATACCATATTCTCATGGTATTACTTGCGATCGGTCACACCAGTTACCAGGATCGGTTACACCAATTACCAGGACTGGTTACACCAATTAATAGGATCGATTACACCAATTACTAGGATCGGTCACACCAATTACAAATATCCATCATACCATCTTAGGTGATTATTTAGGATCTGTTGCACTAATAAAAGTCATACCAATACATAAATCAGGCATTGTGACTAGTTTTACCAAGATACATAACAAGTTATGATCGATTCTACTAACTCACACATATTGGTAATACAAAGATATGCAATGAATAACAATACCAATAAGCCTAGCGATTTCCCTTTCGATTCATAAAACAAGTTCATGAATGTACTTCCTTTAAACGAATGTAAACATTGTTTCCTAGGACGAAAGCTTCACCCATACCCATACAAATCTATCAAGGATAAGCCGATTATAGTTAGATCCAGTTGATAAAGTTTTGTGCACACCAAAGATTATGAAACCAATAAGAAATCTTCTTTGTCTTCAAATCTTCTTAAATCTTCAATAAACACCTGCACACCCAACTTGAATCTCTTGTGATCAATCACACATAAAACAGAGTCTGTTAACAATGGATTATAACAAGACGTCTTTAGATCTACAAACAGTTCTAAATATCTCGCTGACACTTCGATCTAGTTTGAGTGAATCTTATATCAGAAGAGAATATTCTCAAGAATAAATAAACTAGATGCAACCAAAGTTCAACAACTGTCAGTCAATCAAATCAAATCGAAAACTAATAATACTACAATTATCTAGTTTCCCACCAACGGTACTCGTAAGAGATTTCGCCTAATTAGGGTACTTTCCTCTCCGAATAGACGGTTCCACCAGTAACAACACAACAAGGTAGTTTTGCTGGCTCTTAGGATAGATTGCTCGAAATGCAAACTTGGGTATTTATAGACCAAGGAAGTTTGGACACCAAGGAATTTCCAAAACCGAATATTCTTAAGATATGCAATAAATTCCCAAATCGGTTTTCATAATTCTTTGAAATGCTCTGTCCAAAATTAACCGAAATCCTACTAGAAAATCTCCAATTAGTAAATGCAGATTACCAATTTTAATTTTCCAGAGATATGCATTTTAATTGCTGGTATTTAAAACCATATAAAATAAACATCCTTAATTAAAAGATTCTCAACTTATTTCGGTCTGGAATCTCCTTGAGTTATTAAGGAATATATTTGAATTATAAAAGATAAGTGTTACTGAACATGTTCAAAGTATGTCGACATATTATTTCTTTGTAAATCCTTTTTCATATTTACAATCTTGGAACCGATTATACCATACTTCCAAACAAGTTTAGAACTAGTTCATATGATTTGCAAGAACTATGTGATTGATCAAATATCAATACAATAATCATGGGTTTACGGTTCTACCAAACACAAGGATCGGTTCTACCTTAATATGGTTACTGGGACCGATTACATCAGTTACCAGGATCAGTTACGTTAATTACCAGGACCGGATACCATATTCTCATGGTATTACTTGTGATCGGTCACACCAGTTACCAGGATCGGTTACACCAATTACCAGGACTGGTTACACCAATTACTAGGATCGATTACACCAATTACTAGGATCGGTCACACCAATTACAAATATCCATCATACCATCTTAGGTGATTATTTAGGATCTGTTGCACTAATAAAAGTCATACCAATACATAAATCAGGCATTGTGACTAGTTTTACCAAGATACATAACAAGTTATGATCGATTCTACTAACTCACACATATTGGTAATACAAAGATATGCAATGAATAACAATACCAATAAGCCTAGCGATTTCCCTTTCGATTCATAAAACAAGTTCATGAATGTACTTCCTTTAAACGAATGTAAACATTGTTTCCTAGGACGAAAGCTTCACCCATACCCATACACATAATCACAATAGCATTCATACGATTATGTCAATATCATATATAAGAAATTCAAAAGATAAGCATTATACTTCGTATTCTAATTCCTTAACACTATGTCTACTAGAGTATAATCATTCACAGCTTCGCAGTTATGTTTTCAATATAACACGACTTGAAAGATACGTTAGGAATGAAGCAGTTCAAGTCACAATATTACTAACCTCAAGAGGAAGGATGATGTCGTCGATGTAGCTTGTTACTTCTTCACATTCTTCAAGTCTTCGAGTAATACTTGTATGTCTCATAATCCTAATCTTTCTAGCCTAACCTATACGAAGTTGTCTCTAGTAAATAATCAAACGACTCATTTATTGAGTTTTGATTCACTAAAATATGACAACAAAACTTGACATACCAACGCTTGGTGGGTTCAACCGAGCTATGCTCTAACAGTCTCCCCCTTTGTCAATTTTAGTGACAAAACTCTTACAATCATATGGATAAACAAATTACAAAAATTCATTATACATACGCTTGATTCCAAGTTTCAACATCACAATAGCCTGCATATATTCAATCCATAAATACCGCTGTTGACATTTAAATAACAAAGCTAATACTCCCCCTAAAGGTAAGATAGGTAGATTTTCAACCCGCACATCTTTGTTATTTCCCTTTTGTAGTCCAAATAACTACAATCATCATATGATATGTTTATCCCCCTTAGTCAATGTTTTACTCTTTCGTTAGATATAATGTTTAAGCACAATTGTCCTTTCCTTAGTGATTAAAAATCACTTGTTTACTCCATATATTTCTCCCCCTTTTTGTCACAAAATGACAAAGGTTCGAGAAAATACCAAAACCGAAAGTATCTTACAATCTAAAAGAATTGTACAACCTATAAGAGTTAAGCACGAAGGTTTCACATACCACTTTAGATAACCAATATCAAAACCGAAACTACAAGTAATTTGGTTTCTAATATGTTACCAAGGAAACAATTGCAAGGAGCAATTTTCCCTAATAGTTTAACAAATTGACTAAGAAACTTAGTTCCCTTTCTAAACCGATTGCACAAATACAATCGCTTATTTCGATAAGACCAAAATAAAGATCAAAATTAACTTTATTTTTCTCATTAGGATCTAATTATTCAGATAATAACTTAGACCTTACACTTTAGACAAGACAAATACTAGGTTAGTTAACTAATATTTCTTGTCAAGGTATTCGATTAGACTTGAACAACCGAATCCTTTACTTTTGATAAGTCTAAATAAGATCAGAATTAACTTAGTTTCTCTTATCTAGAATCGAATTGGACTAAACAAATGATCATGTATTTGTTAAGGCATAAACAATACATACAAACCAAATAAATTGACTTGCATAATTATTTCTCTTAACCAGAAGCAATTGAAACAAACATAGACATTAAAGCACTGCAATTCCATGGAAATTTCATTAAGTCTAAAACAATTGATACCAGACAACAAAGAAAGATATCAAACCAGTTTTTCTTAACCGGAAACAATTGAATCACACACACACAGACATCCATACATACATAATGGAATAAACATCAATTGTACCGTATTTTGTTAAGCAAAAGCAAAATATATGCAATAAACTCAAGCTTTTCTTAAACATGAAAACGATTAACTAACAGATTCGTTACCTCAAATTCCACATCCTCTTCTCCCCAGAAAGATATATCATTAAGCGCAAGTTCAAGTTAGAACTCTCCCCCATTGTGTTGTCATCCTCTCGCAAGAACAACAACAAAAGCATCCTTTACCAGAGAAAGGTTGAATCGGTTTTAACTAATGCGTGTCAATGCAAAAGTTGAAAACCCGAAACACACATGCTTTTATCTTAAACACAACGATTCAACATATTGTGACTTTTTCACATATGAGTTTCAATCGGAACACCTTATGATCCTTTGATAAATCCTACCAACATGGTCTAGAACTTAATCCCGCTAAATCAAAAATCCACACAAACCATAAGGGTTCATACTATATGAGATCGGATATTAAGGTTATGAAAAAAATCAAACATCCCATACACATAGCAATAATATAAAGCATTCAAGCACAGGCTGTGTAATCGAAAAACTATCACAAGAAAATTTATAAAATAATAATTTTATTCATAATAATAAATAGTTTTATTCAGTAATAGACCTTACATAATAATTGAAAGAAATCAAAAACTGATGTCTATTTTGTTGCACATAAGACAATTAATGGGTAGAACATTCCTTGTCATCAAGTGCATTTTGATAGTATTCTTCTATTTCCGATTCTTGGTTCCAGAATTCTGATTCAATGTTTAGAATACCTTTAAGAGTTTCTGGATCTTTTTGAGTAGCAAAGGCCAACTGTTTTTGAAAACAGTCAAGTTGTTTACCAAGAGCTTCAAGATGGACTAGAAGAGACTTGTTGTAAGAATTCGATGTAATCCTTTCAACAGTTTTATTACAGGTTTTACTTCCAAGCATTGTACATATAGTCTTTTTAGAGACAGCAGTAGTGCTTCTCATTTCATCAAATTCATCTCCCACGACAAATTCAAAAAACTTTGTAATTATACATGGAAAACCGAGATGTCTTTTGATTCCTGGAGATGAGATAGACTCAGAGATCTTGATCATTTGACTGACAATGATTCCATAAAGTTCAATTTGAGCATCTTCTTTTGACAGAAAATAGACGAATTCTGCAAAATCCTTATCCCAAGCTGACTTATCTCTGGTACTTGCAAATATAGTTGCTAAAGCAAGTTTACCGAATAACCTTAGATGAAATAATATATCTTTTGTTAGTAATCTACTATTTTTCCAGACAGTCGATCTTCCATTGAGATGTGTTCAAATGATATCGATCATGTTCAATTTCAACTCCGCTAATCAGATGATTACATTCCATACTGTATTCGATGATATTAAAAATTGTCTTACGATCGACATAGTAGAATCCACGACCAACAAGAGTAATAAAGGTAAGTTTTTCATGATTAACATTGCGGATATTAGCATATAAAATTCTTACCACATCGGGTGAATATTTTCAAGGTCAGTCTCGATCTTGAACAAACTTCATATAATCCTTATCTTGGACTTCTGGATCAAATCTCTTTTCAGCAGTAAACTCTATTCCCTTGAGATTATTTTATTTCTCAAAACATGATTTGTCAATAAACATGGTGAAATCATGTTTATCTTCTATTTTGTGAGGAAATATGATCCTTTCAATATCATCAAATATGACACGGTCATCAGACAATTCATTATTTATTGATTTCCTTTTTCTCATGCTTCTTGAAGATAGTGGAATATGATATACTCTAGTTTTGGTTCCGGACAATTTTTCCATGGCAGTTTGTAAAAACACCACGAAATATACTCCTTGGTAAGGATGTCAAATTCCGGAAATAACTAGTTTTAGGAAAATCTTCTAAAATCGGAAACTTTGACTTGTGGGGAAACAAATCCGATTTTGTTTCTAGGTCTTTCTTTTGGAAAAACGATTTTTTATGGACCGGATCTATATTACTGATTAATTCTATATTCATGTCCGAAATTTTTTTTACTCTTTTATTACCAAGCCCTTTTGAAATTCACTCAAGAATTTTTTTGATATAGTATACAAAAATAGATTTGGGAATAACAAGATACTTGTTAAAATTATCTTTAGAATCATATTTTCAGTAATATCTTAAAAATCACTTGCTTCATTAAAACAACTGTGGGGTGTATGAAGCAATCCACTGTTAATAGAATAATTAACTGAAAAATCATTCTTTGTGGTATTACACAGATTCCAAACATGCGACTTGATCAACGATACATTGACAGTTTTAGATCTAAAAATGTACATATATATACTTTGGTAGGACATCCAAAATATATTTAAGATTCCAGATTTTTTAAGAACACAATAGCCATGGTTCATATAATAAAAAATTCTGAGAGGAATCTTATGCCTTCGAGATACAACCTATCTCATAGAGCATTGTATCATTGTCACTAAACTTGTTAGTATCCAAAGAAATGATATACAATCCTATGAAAGCCAAAAGATTATGTAAGTCACTCAAGACATACATAGATATAATCCCAATTCCTAATAATTTTAGGAACAAGAGTATCACATACTTCATTCGTGTTTTCCACCACGAGTCTTTGAAGTAATCAAATCCTGCTATTACGTTAACTGAATCACCCATTAGATTCAATTCTTATAGATTGTATCACATCAAATAATGATTGTTAGATATTTTTGTGTTTACCTGCTCTGATACCAATTGAAAAGACGAGGGTACCCAAATATATCACAATCTTAAAATTTTCCACCTATAAGTTCTCTTACCGTAAGTGATTGTCTATGGACTGAGTCGAGACAATACAACGAATCGGCATTCACACTTTGTGTAATCGTATGTGGATACGAGATCGATATAATACTACAATCAAAGTGTCATTACTTGATAATAGGTTCGGACTTAACCAAACTCTAAAGGATCACTATCAAGTAATACGGAGTTAACGTTTGTGTAATTTACTTTAAATTATAATAACAACAATTATAATTGCGGAAAACAAAAGTAAATGACACAGTAAGATTTTATTAACAAGGAAACCGCAAATGCATAAAAACCCTGGGACCTAGTCCAGAATTGAATACTCTCAGAATTAAGCCGCTATACAAAAATCAACTTCGTATAGATGAGACCAATCAACTAAACCTATCGTTCACCTAGTTTCTTCAGTATCCCTGCGCTTCCGACATTCAATAAGTGCACGCACTGGAACAATTCCTTTGGTTCGTATTCCAAACAGTAAAGGAACAACAAATCTGTTTGGTAACAACTCTATTCAATCTCAGTGATATGAGTTAGACAAAGGCTCTTATGTTTAATCCAATAAACTACTTTGTCGGGTTTATATCTATCTATCCAACAACTACCAAAGTAGTAGAGTTTATATTTTGCAATCAAATATAGAATCTACCAAGATACTATATAGTGATGCCGATCTACGCAACTAATTAATCAAATCTATCAAGCATAAACCGATTATAGTTGGATCCCATCCGATCAAGTTTTATGCACACCAAAGATTATGAAACCAATAAGAAATCTTCTTTGTCTTCAAATCTTCTTAAATCTTCAATAAACACCTCCACACCACAGCTTGAATCTCTTGTGATCAATCACACACAGAACAAAGTCTGTTAACAATGGATTATCATAAGAAGTATTTAGATCTACAAACAGTTCTAAAGATCCCGTCGACACTTCGATCTAGTTTGAGTGAATCTCAGAAGAGAAGATTTTCAAGAATAACAAACTAGGTGCAATCAAAGTTCAACAACCGTTAGTCAATCAAGTTAAATCGAAAACTATTAATACTGCAATTATCTAGTTTCCCACCAACGGTACTCGTAGAGCTTCTTGATCCCACAAAAGTCTTTAAACGAGCGGTCGTAAGAGATTTCGCCTAATTAGGGTACTTTCATCTCCAAATATACGGATCCACCAGTAACAACACAACAAGGTAGTTTTGCTGGATCTTAAGATAGATTGATCGAAATGCAAACTTGGGTATTTATAGACAAAGGAAGTTTAGACACCAAGGAATTTCCAAAACCGAATATTCTTAAGATATGCAATATCCCAAATCGGTTTTCATAATTCCTATAAATGTTCTGTCCAAAATTAACCGAAATCCTACTAGAAAATCTCCAGTTAGTAAATGCACATTACCAATTTTTATTTTCCAGGGATATGCATTTTAATTGCTGGTAATTAAAAGCATATAAAATTTTAGTGATAATACTATCAATACATATGAATTTCAAAATAAATAAACTTTGTAGCTTCTCATCATCCATCATGCTTGATTTCCTTGGCTCTTCAACATTCCTTGAATTCTTCGCTACTCCAAGTATTCCAGCGATTCTGAACGTGTTCAACTCAGCATCATTGTTGTTGAAGATTGGTAGTCATAACATAAGAAAACAGTTGATCTCAATCATTGTTATACAATGTCATAGTATTATTACACAACATCAAAGTCCAATTGCATCACGACTTTGACAATAATACTACGGTGATATGTATCACTCCCACTTAGTCAATACTTCATCTCACAATGAAAACCGCCCCCCTTACATAATGATCCGTAAATCATATGTATGTAGTGTGAACTACCAAATAATTCTCCCCCTTTTTATCAATATAAATTGAAAAAGGTACGAAAACTACGGGATCATAACGAAATTGTCAAAGAGATAATTCATGACTAAAAGAGAACATATCAACTTTATTTCGATGATTTCACATAGTCGAAACTTAGTGTATTCATCAAGGAGTTTATTAAGATACAAGATAACTCCTACAATATTCCACAGTCGCACTCCCTACAAAGATATGGCAGTTAAGCACAAGTTCAATTAAAAACTCACCCCCATTAAATGTTATTCCCGAAAGAACAACAAGAGCGACCTTACTTTTATAAGAAAAGAAGGATTTCTTTGGACGTTAACAAATCACATGGATTTGTATCCAATAAATTCGAATAAATTAATTACAAGAGAACCTTATAGATTAATTTAATCGGAAATGCTCAATCATAAGAGAAAACTTACGGAGCCATACAATACTTTCACATAAAAATGGATCAGGGAAAGATCAATACTGCGGAATTCTCAAAAGTTCATTCTATCTTTCATCAATATTTGCATAATGACACAATAAACTTAACTTTTTAGCATATATGAGATAATCATAGTTCACGGACGTAAACACACATTCCCATAAAATATTTTTGCAATATATAAAACCAATAAAGATTAATACTGCAAAATCATCTTCCAAATAACTTAGAATTTAAATAAGTAAATCTAAAAACATTGCAAGATGAAAATCGTTGGCAACAGCTATGTGTAATCACAATATTTGTTATTCCAGACCCTAGTTATCCTTCATAAAACATAATAATAAATTCTCATAAGAAGTTTCCTAGACAAGATAAAAAGTTCAGACTTCTTTGATAACTTCATACCTCTCCATGACTCCATCATAAAAGGTATTATCGATATCCTTGATTTTTGACCGTAGAAACTCCATGTTCATGAATTAGAGCATTCACCTTTCGATCAACAGTGGGATAAAGTTTCCCGACCTTGATGCAATAAGCGATGAGCTTCTTCTGGTTCCGTATCAAGACCTTATGATTTTCAAGGATTTTGGTCTGACCATCAATGCGATGATTTATTTGCAGTTGAAGGTTTGCAAATTCGACCTTTGAATAATCATTCTGAAAATAAATTAAATCCTTGACTGATTCAGCAATCCAAGAGTTATACTCTTTCCTTGCAATCATCTTCTTCAAAACAAGTTCTTGAACCGAACTGCATCCTTTGATGTCTTCTTGCATTTCAAGATTTACCACTTGCTGAGATCTTGAAGAGTTCTCCATATATTTATTTATTTGATAATAGGAATGGAAAAACAATATATATATATATATATATATATATATATATATATATATATATATATACAGAACAAGAGAAGTAAACCCTTGTTATGAAAACCCTATAAACACTTAAGAAGAAGAAGACATGGATGTTCACGAACCGGTTACAAAAAGTTAATGGGTCAGAAATGATCCAAAATAAGGAAATACACTTTGTTTTTCAGATACCTCATATATTTTCATAGCTCGATAATTAGAAGATTTACTTTAAATTAGAGCACATGAAAAGATCACCAATATACATTAATTACTAGGAGTCGAGATATGACTCAACATTCACATATGAAGAAAACATAAAATCAGACGATAACATACAACATACTTGAGCATCCCACAAATATCATCCCTACAAATCTCAAGTTAGATACAAGTATGAGATTACCTAGATCTAGGTAACATAGTGAGATGTAATCACACTGTGAAAATTAAGAGAAGAGTTGTAAGTACCAACTGGGTGTTTGGATCGTGTATTCCTTGCCTTCGTTCGGTTAAAATCAGAAGATTTATACATTGACCTTTTTGAATTTCCATTAGAAGGATTTATCTGAGGATTAAGTCTAGGTCCTCTTGAGATCCATTCCAGAGGATAAGAATTACGAGAATCTCATCTCCTAGACTTAGATCTACAAGACTTATCCTCAAAAACACTGGGAACGTGTACCTTTGTGGTGTATGAATTTGTACCATTGTGAAAAACACGGTTCCTGTAGGGATTTCTAGAAGAGTAACCTTTGAAACCCTTTTTATGAGTGTACTTTTTTCTACATGAAAGAAATCCATTGTAGACGTTGTCAGAAAATTTACTCTGTCGACAGTAAAAAGAAGTAGATTCTGAAGATCAGAAATCTGTTTCTTTCTGGCAAAACAATGTAGAACATTATGATTCTTTTTCCCGCAGAATGAATAGGTTCGTGGAAAAGAAACATTGGATGAACCATGTTTTAGATTCATAGCCTTTTCGGAAAACCGCAAGTCATGCAAACATTTCTTAGCAGACAATTCCTTAAGAGTAATTTTCTCCATGATAGGTAATACCACATGAGTATTACAAATAGGAACTGAAGATAACTTACTCACTAAAATATAATTTTCCCTTCTCAAGGACTTGCACTGTTCCTGGGATAGAAAAAGAGATGCAACCAGTTTCTCTTTTTCAACATGAAAGCTGTTCAATTCCGATGAATGACTCTTGATTAAACGTTCTTCTCTAATTGAGTTTTCTTTAACAGTATCTTCAAGCATACTAATATTTTCACGCCGAAGAGTAGTTTCTTGAACAAGTTTTTCGATATTGTTAGAAAATGATTCAATAATACCACAAAGTTCACGTTATCCCAATCAAGAGACTTCTCAAGTTCATCAGTGAGCTGAGTATACTTTTCTTCAGGCAATCTAATTTTAGAATCTTGAGCATCAATAATCTCATTTTATTTTTTTAAGGTTCTGATGAGCTTCATCTCAGATTCTGACATAGTGTCAACTGTCACTGTAAAGGGTATGTTATCATAATCTGATAGCAAAAGTTTATTACCTCGGGATTAGGAAGAATATGTTAAGGAATTATCCTTTGAGGTAAACCCAAGTCATTTGGCATAATCAAAAACTTTGGAAGACATTTCTATACATGTTATAATGAGATAAACTTATGTCCACGGAAATCAGATTGCTACAGACACAGACTTATGAGGTCTTAGCGTGTTTACCTGCTCTGATACCAATTAAAAAAGCGGGGGTATAACAACCACACCCAATAATTCGTTCGGCAATCTGTATGGACTTGTTGATGGTGGATTTTTATTTAAGCATAAAATTGTATAAGCCAAAATTATGCGCTGATATCCTGCAAAGGATAAAGCCACTGATAAAATGATGAATACTTCCTCACTTCGCTAATTTACTTAGAATGAAGCATGTAGCAACAATCCCATGTACCATATGAATTTATGGCATCATGACCAGCCTTGTATTTCCTGTGTTGTTCCCACTGAACTCTCATTATTGGTGCGGCATGACGACTGAGTGTTACTCTCAACAGAGTAACACGAATCTCCAAGTGTCACTAGTGAGGCATGCACGAAATATCTGTACAGGCTACAACTCTCGACGTGTTATACTAGCCCGATTAAGTATATTTGAATCTGGACTGACCATATCAGTCTCATAAACAATCACGACCACGCAAGTTGGCCGTATGATTTAACCAGCCTAGACGATCCTCAGCAGGAGCAGGCTACTACATTAATGACCACCAGCGGGTCCCACTTATGCCCTGGTTGGTCGAATATCTACCATGCCTCCCAAACTACCACCAAACACCAGCCTGAAGTTGGATGTCCAGACTGGTACGAACCAGCTTGGAGGAATCGTACAAAAAAAGATCGCCTATGGAAGTCTCGTGTTCATCACGTCCGTCCAACTTCACCGGCGTGGTTGGACAGCGTGGATCAGCCCAAAGCCGGTCGAACAAGCGCCGTGGTGTACACCGGCGGACCTTCTTCATACCTGCATGACCGACTCTTCTTTAACCTGACCAGATTGCAATATACGATTGTCCGAAGTTGTGTCAGCGTGAAGAATTGAGGGTCGCAGGAAATTCCACTAAAGGTCCCAAATTGATCACGACCATCCAATTTCACTGGCATGATTGGATGGCTTAGATCGAACCCATAGCCACTAGGCAGGTATTGGCGCGTTCACCACCGGCCCAACGTGGGGCCCATATGGTCGGCCTCCCCAAAGGAAAAGTGTGGCTTGCCAATTCGTCCAGCCAAAAACAGCGTGGACGTGAAACCCTAATTAGGGTTTGCGACACATCACATGTGTCGCAAATCAGTATCAACCATCCATCTTCGCAGGTATAGACGGAGGATGTAGATGTAGATTCAAAGGTCCTAGAGCATGTCAACACAATCACCGTGGGCCCGCCTACATACATGACTAATCGGTCAAGACCAACTATGGTTGGTCGTCTCGATATGTGTGCCCAAACTAGGCATGGCCGCGCGTTTTCAATAGCAAATCGATCTCGACCACTCAACTTTGTCGGACATATTGAGTGGCTTAGATCACATCTTCACGGGACAGTGCGGTACAGACGTGTACACTGGCCTGCCGACTGCACGCCTGACTGATCGTCCAATACCGACCATGGTTGGTCGTCTCGAAACGCGTGCCCGAAGTAGGAACGACGCGCGGTCTTCAATTCCTTTGCGGCATGGGATTTCTGTCGCAAATAAATCTCAGCCGCTCCTCTTTGCCAGACAAATTGAGTGGCTTAGATCGCATCTCCATGGGACAGTTAGGTACAGACACCTACACCAACATGCCGTCTACACGCATGCCCAATCGGCTCTGCCAAAAATCTGTCCCCTTCTTGAATTCGACTAAGCTAAAGGTTGGTGTTCGAGCATCTCCTAAACCCTAATCCGACGGTCGCAGATGTGGGTCGCAAGCCATCTCGTCCGTCCAACTTCACCATCCTGGACGGACAGCCTAAGACAGGAGTTAGGCGACCAGTGAGGTATCACCACGATCACCGTCCACCACTCTTCCCCACAAAGTGATCGTCCAAGTCAGGGATTACTTATACAACCTCCAAACAATCACTCGAAGATGGTTTGACGTAATGTTATGCTTAATCCGCGACTTATTCCGTTAAGCCTTAAAATAGCGATGCTTCATGCACGCTGAATATATTTGGTGCATTACATGCATAGAATGCACACGATATTTCATAAATACCGACTTCCTAAATAACTTAGTTATTTAATCTAGCATTACGTGCTACTTTCTGTGGGTCCCACGATCCACACACTAGAGACATTAATCATGTCACAAACTGGGGGATACATACTGGGGTATTGGTCCGGCGGTTTACAGCGTGAAACGCGCCATCACAAGAACGTTTCAGGAAGACATGGACGGTTAGTGATGATGGGAGAAGTGGGCAAGACCGATCGCGTGACACTAACACACAACTCCAGTACTCCATCACTTCACTTCCTCCACTTCCCATGAGAAATGTGGGTTAGGATTAAAGACTTGTATAAATAGGTTCTCCTTCCTATTTCCAGAAGAAGACAACGAAACAGAAGCCAAGTATTGATACAACCGTATCCAAACACCAAAACTGATAGCTTACATTCTGCAAGCCAGTTCAGTTTTCTGATACAAGTCATACACAGCCAACACCTCCAAAATCTCAACACCTTCTTCGCTTCCCTCCCTAAGATCAACCCCATCTCCTTCACTTTGTGACCGAAGCAAGTCTGGAACGACCATTTCTTGGTTTAGGCCAGAGTTGTACAGATTGATTTCTCGAATCACAAGCACTCCCGTGCAGTGCATTTGTTTAGGGTTTAGATTCATTTCTCATCCACACACCCCAAATTACCAAAACCGACAGAAATAGTTTTCACCCATAAACAATTGGCAACCACAGTGGGAGGTTAATCTCTCGGTCATAAAGTCAATTTCTTCAAAATCCGATTCAACTTTATAAATTTCGAAAAGGGTAGATCTTAGGACCAATTAAATCATCAATCCATTACAAGATGGTAGAACTCAGGTCTGGATCAGCAATCAATTCTGATGGAGCTAGTGTGGATAACACTCTCGGTATTGATGTACCTGTCAGTGGAGCTACTGTGGTCAATACATCTCTTGGAGTCGTCACTTCTACCACCAACACCAGCGGAGCAGGAGATGTTCCAGTAAGTATAACGCCTCCCATCACCAGAGCCAGAGCAGCCGCGAATCCCGACATCTCCTCAAGTGTAACGCCTCCTATGATCACCAGAGTAACAGATTCCACTCCTTTGTCAGGACGAGGAGCCGAAGGGACGAGAGGAGGACCATCTCCCATTACCATCCTAGACTTGATGGAGAGGAAGGAAGTTCTTTCTAAGACTCAAACGGATATGGCTATAACTCAGAAAGAGGTACTCACTTTTCTTAAAACATTAACTGATCAATTTCCACAAGAGCCGCGACAGCCCCTGAAGACAACAAGGAACGCATTCAACACACCCAGATAAGGTACTTCAGCGGCGCGGGCCTACATGGACCTGATCAAAGAAGCAACATCATATATGAGCGGTCCTGTCATGGAAAATCCTACACCAGGGACTGATCCTCACAACGATCCTCCTAAAGTCAATAGTTTCACTATGAACCAGAGGCCGGATCAGGAAGCAGTTTCTCTAGGAAAGTTTATGCGAACTTTTACACCTCTCGAAGAATCAGCGGGCGGAGACATTTTTCTGCAATCAACCAGAGGAAGTTCACAACCGTGCCCTACATTTCACCGCACGCATCAAGGATTCAGAGTTCAAGAGGGCACTTATCGACACAGGAGCGTCTTCAAATGTGAGTACTCTCAAGACTCTCAGGACATCCAAGGTTCGCCAAGGAAAGGTCGTATGGAAGCCTACTACAACGACGATCCACGAGAGGAAGTACCGGATGCTCCACGACAGCTTCAGGACGGTACCAATTCCACAACTGATGATCTCGAAGTGGTGAACATCGGGGATGAGGAATATCCTAGGCCTATCTCCATCGGTTCGACCTTGTCTGCGGAGGAACACACGATACTTGTGCAACTTCTCAAGGAATACCAGAACATATTTTCCTGGATGTATGAAGAAATGCTAGATTGGTCACCCATCATCTACATGTCATACCCGGATCCAAGCCGGTTGTAGTTCAGATACGAGGAAAATGGACAGATCGGTGCTGCATGGATTTCAGAGACTTGAACATATGCCGCCCCAAAAAAGATTCTCCTCTACCTAACATCGACATGTTAGCAGATGCAACCAGCGGACACGGCATGTTCTCCTCCGTGGATGGATGTAGCGGCTACAACCAGATAAGGATATACGAGCATGACGAAAGTAAGATAGCTTTTCGAACTCCTCTCGGAAATTTTTATTATACTGTACTGCCATTTGGTTTAAATAATGTCGGTGTAACGTATCAACGCTCTATAACGACAATCTTCCACTGGATCCGATACCTCAAGAGAGACGCCTCAAGAAGATAACGATGTCCACGCGTCATGTCGAGCAAAATCTGGGGGAGTCACTCTATCAGACGATGGTGCATGTCTATCGTGCTGGAGAATATGCACTTTTGGTCATCCTTTGGACTTCGTGAAGCTGTTGAAAGCTCATCTACAACAGCATCTGCCCTGCTAGAAAGAACCAGTTTCGCTGAAGCAGCAAGAGGAAAGCCACCGAGATACAACATCCTGCGCGTCCAAAATTGCCAACTTCAACTCTAGTTTCACATGCACGACTGCCGCAATAATGAAACAACGTCCAAGATATTCCATATGTGGATCGACGATAACTACACTAATGAGAGACGCTTTCAGAATTTGTCTCCCTGGAAAAAGTAGTTCTGTTACCAAAGGAGATTGCACCTGGGACTTAAGAGGGTGCCAAGTTCGTACAAGTTGCCACCACGCCTCTCCCTGCCAGTCTCTTCTGATCACAGCTATTGCCAAGAACTGTTGTTGCTTGTCGATTGATACCATCCAGAGCTTCACCATATCAACGACCATTACGTACAAAAGACCCATCGGGCATACAAGATAGAACCATGTAAACCACGCTTGGGGACTGAGGCTCAGCACGAAGTTCCTTCACCGTCAGTCAAGGACTTCTTCAACACTAGAGAGATGGTCAATCAAGAAGCATGTAATTCACAAAAAGTAAATCAACCTGAAGAGGAAGCCAATTCAACGCTCCCTCCAGCAGAAGCTGCTTCAATGGTCTATTCAAGAGCCACCTCAACGCTCTCTCCGGGACCCACGTTCGCTTCAGAATCCTGCTTTAATGCCTTCTCCAGGATCCACCTCCACATTTTCTTCAGAAGCTGCTTCAATGGTCTATTCAAGAGCCGCCTCAACGCTCTCTCCGGGACCCACGTTCGCTTCAGAATCCTGCTTCAACACTCTCTCCAGGAGTCGGTTCAACGTTCGCACCAGAAGCCACTTTAACATCCTCTCGAGCCGTTTCAACACGCAAGCTACATCAATAATCTGCGCTTTGGTCAAGTTATCTTTGATGTACTCATTCCTCAACATACGTCTCATCCATCCTTCATAAGGGCCCAGCGGAGCATGACAAACCTTGAAGTCGATAGGAGAAGGGTTATCTTGTGGAACAGATATTTTCAGATAGTTGAAAGGGTGCGGTGAACAACTCATCATCTATGTTCGGCATATCTTTGAAGCTGTCAGCACTACCTGACTTGGCATCAACATTATCCCAAGAAGACATCTTAGCAGTACCCCCATCCTACAATAAAATAAAAGCAAGGGAGTCAGTACTTGTATGAAAACGCATGAGATTTGTAGTCACGCACGACAGGACATACATTCACGTTAAAATACACCAGGCTGGGCAAAGCAAACAAGGCTGGTATTGGGCCACGTCAGCAAACAAGGCCGGTGTTAGTCAAGTCCGCAAAGCCGGTGTTGGTCGAGATCGCAAGGATAATATCCCTTCACGCAAGCAAGAATGATATCACGTCACACAAGTAGGACGGTATTGGATCACGTCAGGCCGGTATTGGTCAAGGCTGATCAAGGTCACAAGGCTGGTACTGGTCCACGTCAGCAAACAAGGCTGGTATTGAGCCATGTTAGCAAACAAAGCTGGTGTCGGTCAAGTCCACGAAGCCGGTGTTGATCAAGGTCACAAGGACGAACGAAACTAGACAGCAAGGTCGGTGTCGATCGAAGCAGCGATGTCCGTCAGCAAGGTCGGGGTTCGTCAAATCAGCAAGGCCGGTGTTGGTCAAGGGGAAAGTCTGGTGTTGGAGTGAGGCAACAGGTACGGTGTTTGGTCGAAGAAGGAACAACCGGCCCAAGCAAAGCCGATGCGGCGAGTCCCACTTGATCAGGCACATCCAGCCCCAGATTGTTCGAAGCAGGCACAACCATCCCCAAGCAAAGCAGGTATGCGGTGGGTCCCGCTTGATCAGGCACAGCCAGCCCAGATTGGTCGAGGCAGGCACAACCGGACCCAAGCAAATCCGGCACGCGGCGAGTCCCACGTTCAAGCAAGGCAGCATAACAAGCCCACGTTCGAGCAAGGCAGGCATAACAAGCCCACGTTCGAGCAGGCAGGAGCATGATGAGTCCCACGATCGAGCGAAGCAGGCACAACAATCCGTTGAGCAGGCACATCAGCCCCACACTCGAGCGGATCAATCACGAAACAGGCTCTCGATCGAAGCATGCATAGCAAGGTCGATCGAAGCAGGCAATACCGACATCATGCTAGGGGAACGCTCGCCTGGACGCCTCTTGAACGTGACATGCTCCAAGGACAGGACGACTCGTCTCTCCTGGTAACATCTAACTTTGTCTCATAAGTTTTATCTATATATGTCACCATCTAATGCCTACCCCACAATAGTGTAACCATTATGTGCTAGGCAGGGGACTTAATGTTGATGGTGGATTTTCGTTTAAGGCTAAAATTGTAAAAGCCAAAATTATACGTTGATATCCTGCAAAGGATAAATCCACTGATAAAATGATGAATACTTCTTCACTTCGCTAATTTACTTAGAATGGAGCATGTAGCAACAATCCCATGTACCCTATGAATTTATGGCATCATGACTATCCTTGTATTTCCTGTGTTGTTCCCACTGAACTTTCATTATTGGTGCGGCATGACGACTGAGTGTTACTCTCAGCAGAGTAACACGAATCTCCAAGTGTCACTAATGAGGCATGCACGAAATACCTGTACAGGCTACAACTCTCGGCGTGTTATACTATCCCGATTAAGTATATTTGAATCTGGACTAACCATATCAGTCTCAGAAACAATCACGACAACGCAAGTTGGTCGTATGATTTAACCAGCCTAGACGATCCTCAACAGAAGCAGGATACTACATTAATGACCACCAGCGGGGCCACTTATGCCCTGGTCGGTCGAATACCTACCATGCCTCCCAAACTACCACCGAACACCAGCCTGAAGTGGGATGTCCAGACTGGTATGGAACAGCTTGTAGGAATCGTACAAACAAAGGCCGCCTATGGCAGTCTCAAGTTCATCACGTCCATCCAACTTCACCGGCGTGGTTGGACGGCGTGGATCAGCCCAAAGCCGGTCGAACAAGTGTCGTGGTGTACACCGGCGAAATTTCTTCCTACCTGCATGACCGACTTTTCCATAACCTGACCAGATTGCAATATACGATTGTCCGAAGTTGTGTCAGCGTGAAGAATTGAGGGTCGCACGAAATTCCACTAAAGGTCCCAAATTGATCACGACCATCCAATTTCACCGGCATGATTGGATGGCTTAGATCGGACCCATAGCCACCACCCAGGTATTGGCGCGTTCACCACCGACCCAACGTGGGCCCCACATGGTCGGCCTCCCCAAAGGAGAAGCGTGGCTTTCCAATTCGTCCAGCCAAAAGCAGCGTGGACGTGAAACCCTAATTAGGGTTTGCGACACATCACATGTGTCGCAAATCAGTCTCAACCATCCATCTTCGCAGGTATAGACGGAGGGTGTAAATCTAGATTCAAAGGGCCTAGAGCATGTCAACACAATCACCGTGGGCCCTCCTACATACATGACTAATCGGTGAAGACCAACTATGGTTGGTCGTCTCAATTTGTGCGCCCAAACTAGGCATGGCCGCGCGTTTTCAATAGCAAATTGATCTCGACCACTCAACTTTGCCGGAGAAATTGAGTGGCATAGATCACATCTTCACGGGACAGTGCGGTACAGACGTGTACACTGGCCTGCCGACTGCACGCCTGACTGATCGTCCAAAACCGACCATGGTTGGTCGTTTCAAAACGCGCGCCCGAAGTAGGCACGACGTGCGGTCTTCAATTCCTTTGCGGCATGGGATTTCTGTCGCAAATCAATCTCAGCCGCTCCTCTTTGCCAGACAAATTGAGTGGCTTAGATCGCATCTCCATGGGACAATGAGGTACAAACACCTACACCAGCATGCCGTCTACACGCGTGCCCAATCGGCTCTGCCAAAAATGTGTCCCTTGCTTGAATTCAACCAAGCTAAAGGTTGGTGTTCGAGCACCTCCTAAACCCTAATCCGACGGTCGCAAATGTGGATCGCAAGCCATCTCGTCCGTCCAACTTCACCAGCCTGGACGGACAGCCTAAGACAGGAGTTAGGCGACCATTGAGGTATCACCACGATCACCGTCCACCACTATTCCACACAAAGTGATCGGCCAAGTCAGGGCCTACCTATACAACCTCCAAACGATCACTCGAAGATGGTTTGACGTGATGCTATGCTTAATCCGCGAATTATTCCGTTAAGCCTTAAAACAGCGATGCTTCATGCACGATGAACATATTCGATGCATTACATGCATAGAATGCACACGATATTTCATAAATATCGACTTCCTAAATAACTTAGTTATTTAATCTAGCATCACGTGCTACTTTCTGTGGGTCCCACGATCCACACACTCGAGACATTAATCATGTCACAAACTGGGGGATACATACTGGGGTATTGGTCTGGCGGTTTACATCGTGCAGCGTGCAACGCGCCATCACAAGAACGTGTCAGGAAGACATGGACGGTTAGTGATGATGGGGGAAGTGGGAAAGACCGATCGTGTGACACTAACACACAACTCCACTACTCCATCACTCCACTTACCATGAGAAACGTGGGTTAGTCTTAAAGACTTGTATAAATAGGTTCTCCTTCCTATTTCCAGAAGAAGACAACGAAAAGAAGCCAAGTGTTGATACAACCGTATCCAAACACCAGAACTGATAGCTTACATTCTGCAAGACAGATCAGTTTTCTGATACAAGTCATACATAACCAACACCTCCAAAATCTCAACACCTTCTTCGCTTCCCTCCCTAAGATCAACCCCATCTCCTTCACTTTGTGACCGAAGCAAGTCTGGAACGGCCATTTCTTGGTTTAGGCCAGAGTTGTACAGATTGATTTCTCGAATCACAAGCACTCCCGTTTAGATTCATTTCTCATCCACACACCCCAAATTACCAAAACCGGCAAAAATAGTTTTCACCCATAAACATGACTAAACTCCAATATAATTCCGAGAGCACCAACTTAAAAGAGAGCTCAATCAAGAGTTATATCAATGATCTTTATCTATATTTATCAATGCAATCAGCAAATCGAACCGATAAAAATCCGTGAGCCTGATTGTTATGACAAATAACTTGGACGGTACCAAAGACCAATGCCCAAGTGTCAATCAAGTTATATCTAACAAACAAGGTCGGATTTATCAACTGATTTAACTACGCACAACCTGTGATATTTCAATTATATAAAAAAATATAATGCGGAAAAGAAATAACACGAATACAAGAAATTATGTTAACGAGGAAACCGCAAATGCATAAAAATCCCGGGACCTAGTCCAGATTTGAACACCACACTGTATTAAACCGGTACAGACACTAGCCTACTACAAGTTAACTTCGGACTGGAATGTAGTTGAGCCCTAACCAAGTCTCACACCAATTAAGGTACAGTCACATTCCTTACGCCTCTAGAACAACGCCTGATTCTGCGCACTTGATTCCCTTAGCTGATCTCACCCACAACTAAGAGTTGATACGACCCAAAGTCGAAGACTTATAAACAAATCTGTCTCCCACATATAAGTCTATTCTGATTTATAAATCTGTCTCCCACAGAAGTACCTATGAAGTTTTTTGTTTCGTCTTTTGATAAATCAAGGTGAACAGTAACCACTTGATAATTCGGTCTTATACTCCCAAAGTGCAGCTTAGAAATATCAATCACCTCACAATAACTTAAACATATGGTGGTTGTAGAAGTTACTGCGGAACCACAAAGTTTGAGACGAAGAACTTTGTGATTACTTTTTATATCTTACCTATCGGAGATAAATGTCAAGCATATCTTAAGAAAGACAGTACTCAATACGATAAAACAAGTAAGATTAAAATACGCAACTACAGAGAAAATAGTTGGATCTGGCTTCACAAATCCCAAATGAAGTCTTCAAGTCGCTAACCTAATATGGTTTTGGAAAAACCTAGGTTAAAGGAGAATCGACTATAGTACGTAACTAGGAAAAAGGAAAGTGTCGGGATTAGGTTTTCCAGTTTCTAGAGTTCTCCCTTATATAGTCTTTCAAATCAGGGTTTTCTTATAATCAAAGCTAAGATAGCTTAGTAACCACGCATTCAATATTCACCGTTAGATGAAATCCTGATTTAAGATTCAATCTAAGTATGCTTAAAAATAAAGCAATCAATCTCCGCCGTTAGATGGTCTTAGCTTGTTACACATAAATGAAATATACCTTAATTTAGATATGGGTAACCGTACCTAAACGTGTATATTGAGTTGGCTCAATAACAGTTAACCGAAGTTAACCATATGAACACTTTTGTCTTAACCACATTCATCTAACACTTCTTGATCAAATACGATGATTAATCAATCATGAAAGATAATCAAATGAATTTAATTGTGTTTCACATAGAGTTGTTCAATTGTTCACTATCTCATAGAAATATATATGAACAAATTGAAACAAAATCGGATTGATTTATAATGATACAAAGTACTTATACAAGAATCAATTCATGAACATTAAGCCACGGTTTGTAAAGATTGCACTCCTTAATTCATAAATGTTTTAGTTCATGAGTATAAGAATCATACTTAACCGATTTTAGAACTTAACCACTGTGTTTGCAAACTAGGTACGCAAACAACAGGTCCGGACCTTGGTCTGTCCAGCCGTTCGCATACCAGGTACGCGACCAGCCGTCCCGGACCCAACTCAGGTGAAATAGTTCGCGTACCAGGTAAACAAACAAGGTTCCCAGTGTTTGAGGGTAAACACTGATTCTGCTATTTTTGGTAATTTGGGGTGTGTTGATGAGAAATGAGTTCAAACCCTAAACAAATGCACTGCACGGGAATGCTTTTAGGTTCGAGAAATCAATCTGTAAGACTCTGGCCCAAACCAAGAAATGGTCGTTCCAGATCAATTCGGTCACAAGGTGAAGGAGAAGGGTTGATCTTAGGGAGGGAAGCGGAGAAGGTGTTTGAGATCAGAGTGTTGAATTATGAAGGTGTGGCAGTTTATGACTTGTGTATCAGAAAATGGTTTCTGGCTACTTGTGTTGATAACACTTGTGTCCTTGTTGTCGAAATAGGTTGAAAACCTATTTATAAAAGTCATTTGAGCGCAACCTTGATCTCGTAGGAAGTGGAGAAGGTTAAGTGATGGAGTAGTGGGGTTGTGTAGGAGATTGTGATCATCACATGGTCACTCCTTCACCCAGTTCTCTATCATTGTTAACCGTCCGTCCTTTCCTGACACGTTCTCGTAACGGGCGCGTTGCACGTCGCATGCTGTAAACCGCCAAACCAATACCCCAATAAGTATCCCCCAGTTTGTGACATGTTTGATGTCTCGAGTAGGTGGGACAAGTCGTGGGATTTGCAGCAAAGAATAACACATGGTGCTTCTAGGTTAAATAACTAAGTGTAGATGGGGCAAAACGATTTGCTGGTTATTAAGGAATTGAGGAGACGACCGTACGGAGGAGACTCCTCGAACCTCACACAGATGCACCGCTGCAAAGGGGGTGCTTTAGATTCGAGAGATCAATCTGTAGTACTCTGGCCTAAATCAAGACAATGACCGTTCCAGAGTAAATTCGGTCACAAGAGAGGATGGGTTGATCTGTAGGAGGGAAGCTGAGAAATGTGTGGAATCAATGGTAATAAAAGATTGTGGGTGTGTGAATTCTGAATATGATAAGCTCTGAATGATTGAAATTGCTCAATTGAGAGTAGTTGCTCAATTGATGAGTTGATGATATCGTGTTGTCGATGAGACGTGAGATTGATGATACTGTTGATGCCGATGATTCAATCATGATTCAGAGACTTATTTATATTGTTGGAATTTTAGACACCATGATACCATGAAGTGTGACAGTTGATGGAATCAAGGAGTGGGGAAGTGGAGATCGTGTTTGAAACCAGTTTCTCAACGTGTGGAGACTTGGTCGATTTTCCACCCACTACCTCGTGAATTCCATCAACTGATTGCACGACTTGCTCAAATTCCATCGTGTGTTTGAACACACGTGCCGTAAACCGCCAGACCAAAAACCTAAGTGATATCCCCCCAAGTGACACGATTGACGTCTCGTGGTTTGATGGGACGATGAGTCCATGTAGTTGCTGAGTTGAACATGATGTTCTGAAACTCATGAATTGAACATGTCATGAGACAGAGGTATAGTTCTTACAATGAAGTGAGCAAATATTTCTCATTCGATGGATCGTTGAATATTGATTATTGAACCAATATTCCTTGGTTTGAGAAAATATTTATCATCTGAGCAAGTGTTGCTCATGTGATAAATTGTTGAATATTTGATCGTCTGAGCATGTGTTGTTCATCTGATGGATTATTGGCAGCATCACCAAAATATTAATTAAAGTACTGGTTGTTGAACCGAGCATAATTAATAAGATTAATGACCATGAGGTCGTCGTAAAATTATTAAGGTCGGAATATGGAATGATGATCATTGGATTCAGAAACCCTAATTTGATCAATTGATGATCAATTCATGGTTCGTCAGAGTTTTAACCATGGGATGAAGGAGGGAGCGACTACATGGGACCTTGGATCAACCATGTAGTGTCCATATGCTCACGTGAGCAAATACAAAGAACTCCTGAAGAGTTGACGATTTGTTGGTGTAAGAATGATCAAATGTTGGTTTAATCATTTATTCGAAAATGCTCCTCTGAGCCTTAGGTGAGAAAACCTAATTAATTATGACGGGATGAGGGACCGACCATGGGTCATGAAACCGGCCCTGGGCAGTCACGTGACCTCCTGATGATCACTTCATGATAATCCAAAGTGTCTGGAAGAGTTTTGGACCTAATACGAGCAATTGTGCAAATTAGGTCAAAAATGTGAAAATTGATGGGACCGGCTTCCGTGAGCCAAAGAGCCAATCTTGGTCGGTCAAGATAGTGTGCTCGTTTCCCCAAGGCGTCCGCGTCTCAGTCTTGAGAATTTTGATATTTCCTGGCGTGCAATTGAGCATACATTCGAGAAAATATGCCAAAATTAGGGTTTCGACGAAACTGAGGAAAACACCATGAGATGATGAAAAATAATTATAAAATAAGAAATGAGGAGGCGTGGGACCGCTGTGGCCAAGGCATGGTCGTCCGGTCGTGACCGCGGTCCCGTGGTGCCTTTTCCTTAATTTTATAATATTTTGATGATTTTATGAAAAATTCATGAATTTTGAGAAATTTGATGAATTTAGGGAGTTTCCATGAATTGAAGGAGTTTTCATGAGTTCAGGGAAGCAAAAAAATATTAAAATAATAAAAAAAAGGGCGTATGGACCTTGGAGGCATGGCCGGCCGGCTATAGACCGGTCCCACGAGTTTTTCATAATTTTTTAATATTTTTTAGGTATTTTTGATAATTTGAGGGAATTTTTCCTAATTTGAGAGAAATACCATAAAATCAAGGAATTTGATGAATTCAAGGAAAAATAGGAAAAATAATAATAAAATAATAAAGCAAAGGGCGTGTGGGACCGGCTAGGTCCCATAAGTTTTCATAATTTTATTTTATTTATTATTATATGATGATTTGTGCAAAAAATACCATGAAATCAAGGAGTTTTTTCATGAAATTAGAGAAATAATAATAATAATAATAAAATAAGGAACCGTGGGGTGTGGGGCCGGTTGGGACCAAGGCATGGCCGGTTGGCCAATGGTCACGCCCCACACTCCTTTCCTTAATTTTATATTATTTTTTATGGATTTATGGAAGTACCATGAAACCGAGTTTCCTCGAGACGAAGGAGATTTGATAAAATGAAAGAATTTTCATCAAATCATGGAAAATAATAAAAATGCATTAAAAATATAAAACTGGTGTGGGATTGACCAGGACATGGTCGGTCGGTCGTGCGTCCGTGCTCCCAGCACCCTGATCAATATTTTTAATTATTTATTATTTTCTTCTCTATTTTGCATAGGTTCATCGTTTCGTTGTATTTTTGAAATACTCGTTCGTGCGGTGACTGTTAGTGTATCGTCGTTGAATACACCTTCACCATTTGAATCGGGGCTTACTTAGAGGTAGCTCAAACGCCAGGTTGTTGATTATTTATTACTAATTGTGGAATTCAGTGAAGAATAATTCGGAAAACTGAGTAATAAGATGTTTATTATTAATTCATAGGATCACCTGAGGATTCGACTATGAATTCAGAATAATAAAGTGAGCATTACCATTCCATGGGATCGTAGATTTGACCATAAAATAGGAGTAATTAAGATTTATCTATTACCATTTATGAGACCCGTTGTGGATTCGATCATGAAATCGGAGTAATGAGATAATATAGTTATTGTTATTCTATGAGATCAAGCCGTGGATTCGATCATAGAATCAGAACAATTGTTTATTGCTATTCCATGGGACCGGTCGTGGATTCGACCATGGAATAGGAGCAATTGTTATTGCCATTCCATGGGACCAGTCGTGGATTCGACCATGGAATAGGAGCAATAATTGATTATTCTGGGAATTCAGTAGTGAATGTCACAGCAAAATTAATCTTAATTAGGAATAATTAACTTTGTGGCTCTATAATAGCAGAGCAAGCTGTCTAGGAGCATTAATTATCCCGATATGAGCTTGTCGGTAAGTCATATCCTTTATATAGTCAGGGTAAACTCCTTGTTTGTTCCTGAAGACATTATCACTCTATACTAGCAGAGAAAGCTGTCTAGGAGCCGTCCATCTCGTGATACTATATAGAAATAATCACTGAAAGTGTTCAGTATTCATGAGATATGCCGTTGTCCAGTCGTGAGACTACATATCTACATGTACTATGAGAGAAAGTACTCTCCGTTGAGAATTCGATGAGAGACCCGTGTCTCAATACTCACGTCTGATTGTTGGATCAGAGCTTCGTATAATTATGAGTTTATGATTTTAGCCCTTGTCGAAAATCCACCATCTATATTAAGTCCCCTGCTTACTGAGGAAAGTTGTGTTCCTCAGTCAGCATTAAATGGTGATTTTCCGGCCATAAATAATAATACCAGTGAATGTTCACATTGTAAAATTTACGTGGGTTGTTCACGGTTTTATGAAAATCATGTCAGAATTTTGCTCGTCTTAGATGGTTTGAAGGAATGAGAAAGATTTGAAGTATTAAATCGTGTACTGTTAGTGGAATCGTAAACAGGTAAGAGTTGAAAGTTACCATTTTTGCAGACGCTGATGTGAGCATCTTTATTCCATGATTCGTTGTTTTGTTGAATCCTGCGCTTTGAATGATACGCTGAATGTTATGCATCTGTCACAGCCACTTTGCAAGAATGACTGACTCCCATGATGACACTTTCAAAGACGATGTTTCCAGGGATGACATCTCCGCGGGTGCAACTTCAAGAAATGGTACTTCTGGGACCTCTGAGTTATGGTGAGAGATCCTTCAACTGAGTTGTACTCCTGGTTATTTCATCAAATATACCACATGATGATCGTGTAGTGAGGTTTCAGATCAATGTAGACTCCTCGGAAATGGAAGAAAGTCTTCGGGGCGGAGCACCCAGAAGTAAGGACTACAGGATGTTAGCAAATGATGTGCAGTCCCCAGCCGTTTCTTTGGTGAGTTGTTAGCGCTCCTTGTGTCATGACTCTTTCCTGCCCGTGCAATTTGGATCACGAGACCAAGGTTTTGTTATTTCTTTTCAGACCTTTTCTCCATCGATTGACGGTCTTCAACTTGTTCCCAGGTGAACAATTCAGGAATCCAGTACTGATGAAGAAGTCGATGTAAATATCTCTTTCGTGCAGGTGATCACGGCATCTCCTTGAATGAAATAATAATAATTTTTGTTGATGAATCCAGGAAGAAACCATTGTAGATAAGAAGCATGTTGATGAAGCGCACTCTTCTTTGGGACATGGGAATGTGGAGAATTCCCGAAATCCCGAATCGAATGGAGATAGTGGTGTTGTCAACGGAGATTCTGGCATTGTCGAGGCTTCAAATGATTTAGAGACTCCCTTAGTAAGTCTATCTCCTGTAATTTCTTCAAAGAAGTATGCTATCTTTGATTCGTGAATGAATGAAAATCCATGTGAATTTATGGATAACTTTGCCGAAATACGTCACCAGAAAATTTCAGACTTCAGATTTTACTAGAAACGTTGTAGAATCCTCGTCCGAAGTCAGATTTTCTCGGTTTGCATATGTATCTTCAATCCCAGGAAATTTCCAAGCATTAACAGAGAAGATATTTGAAGTTTGAGCCCGTTTAGGGCCTGAAAAAGGCGAAATAGTGAACTTCCAGGAGACCTTCAGAACTTTTCCAGATTGCATGTTGTCTGATGTTTTGGCCACATCTGTTAGCTCGTTCATCTGATTGCTATGAAATTTTGATATGTTGTAGTAAACATCCATACGAAGATAATGGTATATGACCCAGTCTTAAGTTACTTATCAATTGCTCCAAGTTCTCCGTTGAATACATGGCAGTGTAAAATCTCTTCAGTTGAGCTTGTTTGAAAACGTGTTTCACGACTTATACACTATTTGTGCATGTCTTGGGTGCATAACAAGGAACTTAGATGATGTTAGTTCACTTACATTCTGAATTTTATGGTTTTGTTGGGTTTACACGCTTGAATCATTCTAATCCCATGTAATCTTCACATTAGGTGCCAAATGCTGAAGTTGGGAATAATGGATCCAACAATGATGACTTGAGAAACTATGGAGCCGTTGATACTGATACCTCCATCCCTGTACCCCAAGGTCATGGAAAGCTTGTTGTTGATGCCATGGAGGTGACTGAAACTCCAATTTTGCGTGGGATGGTGGAACCCGAATCGAAAATGGAAGAAGCTGTTTCAACCGAAGTTGTTCCTATGATTGCTGACGCTGCTCCAGCGACTGAGAACCGGATAATAGTGCATGAGTATCCCAACACAGAGACTGCTTTTACTCTTTAATTTGGTGAGATACTCCCATATCGCAGGTTTGTTGGTGGATTTAGCGTTCCCATTAGATATGCTGCTATGTACAAGAAACCGTGGAAGACGTATGGGCACATCGTCGTTACCAAGGATCCGGAGCATAGTTATTTCTTGACGAGGCAAGTAGAATCCATCTTGCGTGTTATAAATGATATCCGCATCACAGCTGGAAATACTGTCACCCGGGATGTACTCTTTGATTGGGAGTACAACTTGAAGAAAGCTGAAGAACTTGGCTTCAATCTGAAATGGCTTCGTCAAAAGATTGATGCTATCAGGAAAGCAGTGGAAGGTGACACTCCTTTCACCACCAGTGATGTCGTGTTGAAGAAGATGGATGAAGTTGCTGCAAAGAACGAAAAGGATAGAACCATGATTATAGATATAATCTTTGATACTTCATCCAGTGAGCCTTTTACATTCGCGAACTAGTTGATGAGTTGAGCGTCCGTAAGATGAAGGTGTACTGAGAGTTCAACCTGAATGCTCCTGAAAGCATAACTTTACCACGAACTGGCTTTGTCAGTGAGTTGACATTGTTGCGGTAGATGGCATCAAGAGTTTTCATACTGGATGTGATTGGTGAAGAGAGAAAGTTCCTCAATCATGCAGGGGCTTGTGAAATAGCGAAAACCCGTTGATGAAGTTTCACGGAATCACCTCAGGTTGCCCGGTGTATATTGAAGGAGTTAGCGCCATCCATGATGTTGCATATGCTTCAGAAGTCTTATCATGGGATAATGAAGACTTATCGTTTAGTTATACTTTGATCGTGCTAGTGTTGAATCAATGTGTCATCGTCGAGATATTTGTGTTGAAGCTGTACTCTTTGATTGGGAGTACAATTTGATGACTTTTTTAGATGCTTGAGCGTTGAAACGTATATTCCTTAAGCATCGAATGTCTTAGGGGTTTGATCGTCTCGTCCCTGGAGTATCTTCTGTTGATTCAACATCCCTTTCGTTGCAGTAGTGGGATTCGACACTTGTGCAGACATCAGAGCTTTCTGATTTTGTGGAACACATGGACTTGCAGGAGAAACGCCCAAAGTGTTGTTTGCCATGTTTGGACATCAATAATGAATATTTCAGTGCTTGATTCGGAGAAACGTCAGATTCAACCACTTGGTAAAATACTAATGCGGTGAAGCTACCATTCATAACGTCTTGTAGAGTTGCCAGCATAATTAAGTCCCCATGCTAGGATAGCATGTGGGGAAATAAATGACATAGACATGGAATGAGACTTTCCTGAGCGCAGAACCTCTTGATGAATTTCTATGCATATTTTGCAGGATCTTGCTTAAACCTCGCCGAAATTACTCAAAGTACTCTGATGAAGGAATGTCCGTCAAATCTTCTGGATTAGAACTTTCTTCGTTGGAAAGATGTGTAACCAAAGGAGCTTTGTAAGTACTCATCTTTTCAGCATGGATCCACGCTCGTCTGGAGGACATGTCATATCCTGGATCTTCTTGATTGATTATGTGAAACTTGGTTTCTGTCCAGGTTGAACTTATGTTCACTTTGAGAATGATGTAGCCATAAGTATTTTCGAGCGCTCCTTCAAGGTCTCTGATTGAGATGGAGAATGAGTATCTTCTTGTCGAGTGATGCATGTGGATCCGATGGTTTTCAGTGGAATTTTGTTGATGGAGGTGTCAGCATCGATCAACGTTCTTCCAAATTCGTTTCTTCTGAGATTGACTGTGGTAAGCAGTCCCTTGTCGTACATATCTTGGTTTGTGGTTGGAGGCTCAAGAAGTATTTTCGGAATGGACTTCTTGACACGATGTGGTTCAGTACTGTGAACATGTCTCTCCTTTGTGCCTTCGACAGATAACGCAATTCATGTTCGACCAAGGATTGAACTGCCTCTTTGATAGGTTGTTCAGAGAGTGTAAGATTTTGACTGGGAGAGGATTCTTGTGTACTCCTTCAGTCTCCAGTTGAAGCTATTTTGGATCAACCTTCTCTTTGAAAATGTGCTTCAAAACTCCACAGTCGCTTGTGGGATGATTGACGAACCTGTGGAAGCGGCAGTAACGAGGACTTTCCATGTCTTCTTCAGTTAGTTCTTTCTTGACATATGGCAACTTGATTGCACCATCTTGTACCCAGACATCCAGGAGTTAGATCACCTCTTTAATGGAAAAAGGAAAGTCAGGTGCTTCTTGATCAGGAACTCTTGTGCGTTGGTCAGAGGCTTGTGCATCTTGCTTATCCTTCCTTTGTACTTTTGAAGGAGCTGAGGCATGCTTGCGCGACGGTTTGGCTTTCCGTTTGCTCCCTTATGCAACAGTGTTTGTGGAAGGCCTGGAGGTTTTACTGCTTCTTGATCAGACGTCTGCTACCTCGAGTGTCTCGCGGTTCTTCAGCCTTTGTAGCTTTTGTTCTTTCTAGTAAAGCGGGTGCAGTAGTTGCCGATCTCTTTGCCGCTTCATGAAGCTCTGAGAAGGTATGGAAACGGATATTTTTAAATAAAGCTCTGTAGACCGGGATCATGCCGTTGATACACAAGTCTACCAGTTGCTGCTCCGTGACGTTCGGATCATGGCAATCCAACGCTTGAACTCTGAACCTTTTCACATAATTGTTAGGATGTTCGTTGTTCCTTTGAAACATCCTTCCGAGATCAGAGAGGGTAATTTGCTCTGAAACGAAGAAATACTTCCTATAGAAAACATTAACCGTTTCTCCCCAACCGTTGATAGTTCCTGGTGCGATGTTGTTGTACCAGGTGTATGCTCTCCCTTTCAAGGATTTTGAAAATTCTTTGAGGCGAACAAAATGGTTATGCTCATGTTCACCCAAAGATTCCAGGAACCGAGAAACATGTTCCCAAGCATTGCCGGTTTCGTCGTACAAAGTAAAGGTTGGAGATATATAACCTTTTGGAAGAGGAATCCTCTGCGTAGCAGCAGGGTATGGAGGCTGGTGACGATGGACATGTGGGGTCTTGTCCTTTCCACGGTTCTCCAGAAGGCGATCCAAATCCTCCCGAGTGATGAAGTTTGATGACTCTTTCGCCGATGGATTGTCTGCAGCTTTGCGGACTTCATAATCATCTACTGTATGAATCGAAATTACCTCAGGATCAGCGTCTGAGGATTTTTCCTTCTCTTTTCCTTTTCCTTGGGTCTTCCCTAACATTGTATCAGTGAGATCCTTCAGTTGATTAAATAGCTCCTTCTGTGTTGTATCCATATCGATTTGATTCTTTGCAAGAGTCTCTTGCACTTTGATGAGTTCAGCAATGGTAGGTGGGTTTTCTCTGATTTCCTCAGGGGAACGACCAAACAGGGGATGTGCTCCAGTCTGATGAGGAGTGACACCACCGCCATTGTTGGAAGCAGGAATGGTTTCTGGAATATCATCATTAGCGTCGTTGCTAGTGTTAGCATCATTTATGTTAGGATCTGCGATCGTGCGTGACCTAAGATCAACCATCTTATGAAATCTTGAGATTGCAACCGACAGATTAATCTCCCACTGTGGTCGCCAATCTGTAGATGTGGAAAAACGATTTGCTGGTTTTTAAGGAATTGAGGGGACGACTGTACGGAGAAGACTCCTCGAACCGAGCAAAATGTTAAACCTCACAAAGATTCACCGCTGCAAAGGGGGTGCTTTAGATTCGAGAGATCAATCTTTAGTACTCTGACCTAAATCAAGACAATGACCGTTCCAGGGTAAATTTGGTCACAAGAGAGGATGGGTTGATCTGTAGGAGGGAAGCTGGGAAATGTGTGGAATCAATGGTAATCAAAGATTGTGGGTGTGTGAATTCTGAATATGATAAGCTCTGAATGATTGAAATTGCTCAATTGAGAGTAGTTGCTCAATTGATGAGTTGATGATCTCGTGTTGTCGATGAGAGGTGAGATTGATGATACTGTTGATGCCGATGATTCAATCATGATTCAGAGATTTATTTATCTTGTTGGAATTTGAGACACCATGATTCCATGAAGCGTGACAGTTGATGGAATCAAGGAGTGGGGAAGTGGAGATCGTGTTTGAAACCAGTTGCTCAACGTGTGGAGACTTGGTCGATTTTCCACCCACTACCTCGTGAATTCCTTCAACTGATTGCACGACTTGCTCACATTCCATCGTGTGTTTGAACACACGTGTCGTAGACCGCCAGACCAAAACCCTAAGTGATATCCCCCCAAGTGACACGATTGACGTCTCGTGGTTTGTTAGTCAATTGATGACTTCGTGGTTTGATGGGACGATGAGTCCATGTAGTTGCTGAGTTGAACATGATGTTCTGAAACTCATGAATTGAACATGTCATGAGACAGAGGTATAGTTCTTACAATGAAGTGAGTAAGTATTGCTCATTCGATGGATCGTTGAATATTGATTGTTGAACCAATATTCCTTGGTTTGAGAAAATATTTATCATCTGAGCAAGTGTTTCTCATGTGATGAATTGTTGAATATTTGATCGTCAGAGCATGTGTTGTTCATCTGATGGATTATTGGCAGCATCACCAAAATATTAATTAAAGTACTGGTTGTTGAACCGAGCATAATTAATAAGATTAATGACCATGAGGTCGTCGTAAAATTATTAAGGTCGGAATCTGGAATGATGATCCTTGGATTCAAAAACCCTAATTTGATCAATTGATGATCAATTCATGGTTCGTCAGAATTTTAACCATGGGACGAAGGAGGGAGCGACTACATGGGACTGTGGATCAACCATGTAGTGTCCATATTCTCATGTGAGCAAATACAAATAACTTCTGAAGAGTTGACGATTTTTTGGTGTAAGAATGATCAAATGTTGGTTTAAACATTTATTCGATAATGCTCGTCTGAGCCTTAGGTGAGAAAACCTAATTAATTATGACGGGGTGAGGGACCGACCATGGGTCATGAAACCGGCCCTGGGTAGTTACGTGACCGACTGATGATCACTTCATGAAAATCCAAAGTGTTTGGAAGAGTTTTGGACCTAATACGAGCAATTGTGCAAATTAGGTCAAAACTGTGAAAATTGATGGGACCGGCTTCCGTGAGCCAAAGAGCCAATCTTGGTCGGTCAAGATAGCGTTCTCGTGTCCCCAAGGCGTCCGCATCTTAGTCCTGAGAATTTTGATATTTCCTGGCGTGCAATTGAACATCCGTTCGAGAAAATATGCCAAAATTAGGGTTTCGACGAAACTGAGGAAAACACCATGAGATGAATAATTATAAAATAAGGAATGAGGAGGCGTCGGACCGCCGTGGTCAAGGCATGGTCGGCCGGTCGTGACCACGGTCTCGTGGTTCCTTTTCCTTAATTTTATAATATTTTGATGATTTTATGAAAAATTCATGAATTTTGAGAAATTTGATGAATTTAGGGAGTTTCCATGAATTGAAGGAGTTTTCATGAGTTCAGGGAAGCAAAACAATATTAAAATAATAAAAACAAGGGCGTGTGGGACCGTGGAGGCATGACCGGCGGGCTATAGATCGGTCCCACGAGTTTTTCATAATTTTTTAATATTTTTTAGGTATTTTTGATGATTTGAGGGAATTTTTCCTAATTTGAGAGAAATACCATAAAATCAAGGAATTTGATGAATTCAAGGAAAAATAGGATAAATAATAATAAAATAATAAAGCAAAGGGCGTGTAGGACCGGCTAGAGAAATTAGAGAAATAATAATAATAATAATAAAATAATAAGGAACTGTGGGGTGTGGGGCCGGTTGGGACCAAGGCATGGCCGGTTGGCCAATGGTCTAGCCCCACACTCCTTTCCTTAATTTTATATTATTTTTTTTTGGATTTATGGATTTACCATGAAACCGAGGAGTTTCCTCGAGACGAAGGAGATTTGATAAAATGAGAGAATTTTCATCAAATCATCGAAAATAATAAAAATGCATTAAAAATATAAAACTGGCGTGGGATTGACCACGACACGGTTGGTCGCTCGTGCGTCCGTGCTCCCATCACCCTGGTCAATATTTTTAATTATTTATTATTTTCTTCTCTATTTTGCATAGGTTCATCGTTTCGTTGTATTTTTGAAATACTCGTTCGTGCGGTGACTGTTAGTGTATCATCGTTGAATACACCTTCACCATTTGAATCGGGGCTTACTTAGAGGTAGCTTAGACACCCGGTTGTTGATTATTTATTACTAATTGTGGAATTCAGTGAAGAATAATTCGCAAAATTGAGTAATAAGATGTTTATTATTAATTCATCGGATCAGCTGAGGATTCGACTATGAATTCAGAATAATAAAGTGAACATTACCATTCCATGGGATCGTAGATTCGACCATAAAATCAGAGTAATTAAGATTTATCTATAACCATTTATGAGACCCGTTGTGGATTCGATCATGAAACCGGAGAAATGAGATAATATAGTTATTGTTATTCTATGAGATCAAGACGTGGATTCGATCATAGAATCAAAACAATTGTTTATTTCCATTCCATGGGATCGGTCGTGGATTCGACCATGGAATAGGAGCAATTTTTATTGCCATTCCATGGGACCAGTCGTGGATTCGACCATGGAATAGGAGCAATAATAGATTATTCTGGGAATTCAATAGTGAATGTCACGGCAGAATTAATCTTAATTAGAAATAATTAACTTTGTGGCTCTATACTAGCAGAGCAAGCTGTCTAGGAGCATTAGTTATCCCGATATGAGCTTGTCGGTAAGTCATATCATTTATATAGTCAGGGTAAACTCGTTGTTTGTTCCTGAAGACGTTATCGCTCTATACTAGCAGAGCAAGCTGTCTAGGAGCCGTACATCTCGTGATACTATATAGAAATAATCACTGAAAGTGTTCAGTATTCATGAGATATGTCGTTGTCCAGTCGTGAGACTACATATCTACATGTACTCTGAGAGAAAGTACTCTCCGTTGAGAATTCGATGAGAGACCCGTGTCTCAATACTCACGTCTGATTGTTGGATCATAGCTTCGTATAATTATGAGTTTATGATTTTATCCCTTGTCGAAAATCCACCATCTACACTAAGTTATTTATGAAGCCGATATTTATAGAATATCGCATGTATTCGATGGATGTGCAGCATCGATTTTAAGCAAGCATCTCAAAATAATCGATGTGCATGTTGCATCGTTGTTTTAAAGCCTGATTGAACAAGTCGCGGACAAGCGTCTTAAAGGAGGCAACATGATCGGCCACTCTTGGGTGATCATTTGGTGGATCTAGGGACCCGCCATCACTTGGTCGATGAATGCTCGTGGAAGAGGGATGATCAGTGATTATGGCGTCATCCTCATGGATTCCTAGAATTCGATCTAAACCGTCCGACCAAGCTATAAAAGTTGGTCGAACAAGATGATTTGCGGCAGTTGAACGCTGCCGCTAATTATTATTTTTAGGGTTTCAAACTTCCCATCCATCCCCTCTTTGAGCGTGCGTTCTGGGACATCGAGCCCTTGTTCAAACAGGCCGGTCGGCTATGTATGGAGGTGGGTCAACGGTGATCACACTGACATCTTCGGGGCGCCTGAGATTGAATCTAAGCCGCTCAACTAGGACGACGAATATGAACGTTCATGATCGATCTGCGACAGCTGTGTATCGTTGTAACCCAAATTAGGGCTTTTCTCACAACGCGTTTGCTCGCGTTTGGGCGATCGATTTAGCGCCCTATATGCTTGCATCCGGCAAGTCGATTGTTCAAGGGGAAAGTGGGGCCGCCAATGATCATGATGATATTTCTTTAATCATTTGTAGGAAGATCTAAGCCTTCCAACTAGGTTGGCAAAGTTGGACGGTCGTGATGTGTTTTGAGACTCTTCTTAACTAGGCTGGCAAAGTTGGACGGCTGTGACGCTTTTAAGACTGTTTTAGACAGTATATGCTCGTTCGAGCTTCTTTCCAAAGCGTGACCACCCTACTTAGGTTTGGCGTTTGAAAACGCTGGGATGCGTTTAGGCAAGGTCCGATCAGTTGGGGCGTTGGTGGGCCCGTCGATGGTCATCATGATGGTTGACTATTTCCGCCAGGGATTGGACAGGCTTGTTGAATTGTGTGGCCAAATTGTGTAGGCGTGATCGTTTTTGAGACTGATATGGACAGTCTAAATTTTCCTTAAGGAATTTAAATCGCGCCAACTTTTAATTAAAAGGTGTGCGAGCGCGCTGATCTCTTTTTCAGAGGGTGGTGTAGCCTATGTGGATGTTTTCATGCAGGTCTCAATGCTGGCACTTCGGGAGATTCATGCTACTCCGTTGCGAGTGAACATTAATCGTCATGTCATGCCAATATTGAGAGTTCGGGTGAGGAATATAGAATATGAAAACACTAGGCAGGCTATGCATTAGTGAATAATGCTGGTGCAAGATAAAATTTCTAGAATATTTGGGATTGTTGCTACATGCACCATTCTGAGTAAATTTTATATACATAAATATATTGAATTGCTCAATACATATATGAGCGAAGAGGCTTAGGCACTCAACACTTCTAAATGTCTCCATTTCATTAGTGAATAATGCAACTAGGAGTTTAAATACTCATTAGGCTCTATACTAGTGAACAATTCATCTAGGATCTTGAGTTTCAATACAACATGAAGAGCGGCATAGGCACTCATCAGATTTTGATATATTCTTCAAATTCCTTGCGGAATATAGACATATCAAGGTCTATTACTTCCGATGTCGGGTCAGGTAGATAGACTTTTACAATCTTCGCCTTAAACTAAAAACCACCATCAACACCCGGACCTTTACAGGTAACACCGTTCGCATACTAGGTATGCAAACAAGGTTCTCAGACCTGAATCATACCAATACAGTTTTCATACTAGATACGCGTACTGTGTTGTATCCAAACATGGTTAATTGTTCTAAACTCCCATTCCAATCCTTGAAACATCCTTGGAAGACGACGATAGTTGTCTCACACAAACTATTAGCTTCAAATAATTTTCAAGCGATCGAATGATCAATACGAAACATTCCAAGTTGACATCAAATGATTGTCTCACACAAATCATGTAAAATGTTTCAAGGAAATTTCGACATGATCATCTTTTGACTTAATGTTTAGTTTCCAACAAATAAATTGTTTCCAACTAAACTCGTCAAGAAGAATGATGAACATAGTTAAAGAAAAAAGCTTCCAACACATATTTCAAGAAATATATAAGCGAGATAAACTCAGATCGAAATATCAAATGTTTATAATATAAAAGTCTATATAACCATACAACTTAGTCTCATTAGGAGATAGAATACAATAGACTTCTGAGTGACAGATAAGTTTTAGTCTCCACATACCTTTTGATGATGAAGTTCCTCCAAGCTCTCCTCATTAGATCTTCGTCTTCAATCGTTGAACACCGTGAAGTCTAAAGTTCAACTACACATTTTATCCTAATCCGAGACATAACTATAAGTAGAGTAGAAATCAAGAATATAGTTTTGATCAACTAAACTTGACAAACAAGCTTGAGATAGCAACACTTGCGAGTTCGACCGAGCAGTTCTCTAACAGTAACGAGTAACCATGTTTTTCTTTTTTGTTGGAACAATTATAGGTTGAAAGTTTGTGAGAGTTTTGAGAGTTTTGCACAAATTCAAGGTGGAGAACATTTTATAGCAAAGAATTACCTAATGGCTAGTTTCAAAAACTATCCATTCCTCAAAATATTTAATGCAACAGCTCATTTCAATTAACATTTACGACTTGAAATATTGGAAAGACCAAGTCGTAATGCCGAACTTTCTAGGTCAATCATTTGAAATCCCATATTTACGTCTAGGATAAATGGAACGACCAAGACGTATTAGTATGTCGGCTGGGTTTTAACCCTTACCAATCTGTAATACTAGACATTCCCAACCGATTTAAATACGTCGTAGCCGAAACCCAAGGATTACGGCTCGGTAAGGGTTAAAACCGAGCCAGGAATGCCAAAAAGGCTTGGTCTTTCCATTAATCCTGGCCGTAAATCTAGGATTTCAAATGATTGACCTAGAAAGTTCAGAATTACGTCTTGGACTTTCCAATATTTCTTTCCATAAATTGTTAACTGAAAAGAGTTAATACATTGATTTTTTCGAGGAACGGCTAGTTTTTTCAAAAACTAGCCGTTGGGTCATTCTTTGCTATACAATGACCCTTCTCCACCTTGAATTTTTGCAAAAACTCTCATAAACTTTCAACCTCTAATTGTTGTAACAAAAAAGAATAAAAATGGCTTCCCGATACACTACCGAAGAAGATATTGCAATCGTAAGAGCGTCATTCACGGTGAGAAAGCATGACGAAAAACAATAAAAACACTGGGGGTACCAAAAATACACCACCAATTTTTTCGTAGGCAATCTGTATGGACAAACTCAACACAACTCTGAGAGTAAAAACTCAATCAAGGAAAGTGTCTAAATTTATATCTCTATCTCTCTTGTGATTAAAACGTTTACAGAAATGAATCCGTGAACCTAATCTCAAAGACAGTTCTTGGACGGTACCAAACACCAATATCCAAGGATCAATCAAGTCTTATCTTACAAACTAGGTCGGACCTATCTATTTTGATTGATCAACGCACAACCTGTGATATTTCAATTATAAAGATAAACAATATAATGCGGAAAAAAGAAATAACACAGACACCAAAAAATTTGTTAACGAAGAAACCACAAATGCAGAAAAACCCAGGGACCTAGTCCGGATTGAATACCAAACTGTATTAAGACGCTACAGACACTAGCCTACTACCAATTAACTTCGTTCTAGAATATAGTTGATCCCTAAAAGGAATCCACCGATTAAGGTATAGTCGCGCTCATTATGCCTCTTGAATCCTAGCAGGACTCTGCGAAATTGATTCCCTTAGATGACGTCACACCTACTAAGAGTTGCTTCAATTCAATTGAAGACTTTAAACCAAATCTGCCTCCCAACAGATTAAGTTTGTAATTGATTTCCTGATTTACTATCGAAACGGATGAATATCAAACGTAAGATCAAGGTGATGTAATTCGATAGCAACTTGAGAAAGTCTGGCTATCCTCAAAATCCGGACTTATGCAACCCGATGTGCATCCTAGATTATTATTCACTTCACAAGTATTTACGGAATCACAAAGTTTGAGACGAAGAGAACTTTGTGATTTCTATCTATCTTGTTCAAGTGATAAATCAACAATCAAACAAGATTAGGATACTCAAGTTATTAAGATAAAATATAACTGGTCCTGGCTTCATGAATCCCAATGAAGTATTTGATAGTCGTTAAACCCAAAAGGGGTTTCTGGAGAGGACGACTCTAGATATGTTTGAGGGTGAAAACTGTTTCTGCTGGTTTTGGTAAATTTGGGTGTGTGTGGATGAGAAACGAATCTAAACCCTAAAAAAATGCACTGCACGAGAGTACTTTAGATTCGAGAGATGAATCTGTACAATTCTGTCCTAAACCAAGAAATGGTCGTTCCAGACTTGCTTCGGTCACAAAGTGAAGGAGATGGGATTGATCTTAGGGAGGGAAGCGAAGAAGGTGTTGAGATTATGAAGGTGTTGGATGTTTATGACTTGTATCAGAATGTTGAACTGGCTTGCACAATGTAAGCTATCAGTTCTGGGTGTTTTCTGGATACTGATGACAACACTTGGGTTTTTTTCGTGTTGTTTGAAAATAGGTGAAGGACCTATTTATACAAGTCATTGAGCGCAACCCTCATCTCGTAGGAAGCGGGGGAAGTGGAGTGATGGAGTAGTGTGGTCGTGTAGGTAATTGAGGGTTTTGAATACAACGTGCCTGCTCGAGTTTGTGCAAGCGATCGAGCACCGTATAGGCTTGCCGTAGGCAAGTCGATCGTCCAAGGGGAAAGTGGGGCCGCCCGTGTGCGTGCTAGCACTTCCCTAATCATTCATAGAGTAATCTAAGTCGTCCAACAAGGCTGGCAGAGTTGGAAGGTTGCGATGTGTTTAAGACTGTTTTGGACAGTCTAGCTCAATCGAGCTTCTTTCAACCAGCGCGACCACCCTATTTAGGGTTGGCGTTTGACGGCGCTGGGAGGTGAATGGGAAAAGTACGATTAGTCGGAACATTAGTGGTCCCGCCGATGGCCATCATGATGGTTTCCAATTCCTTTCTAGGTTCGACTAAGCTTGTTAATTTGTGCGGCCAAATTGTGTGGCCGTGATTATTTTTTGAGACTGATGTGAACTGAAAAAGCGGGGGTCTAACAACACCACCCAATATTTCGCTTAGCAATCGGTATGGACTAACTCCGATATACTTTCTAGAGAATCAACTAGACAATCAGACTCAATCTAGGTAAAAGTATCTCAAGGAGTTAATATCTCTCTCTTGTTTTGATTTTACTCAAGCTAATAGAAATCAACGAGTCCTAATCAAATACAAGGAATAACTCGGATAGTACCAAAGAACAATATCCGAGGATCAATCAATGAAAATCAACAACCAAAGGTTGGATTGATCTAATTAATGATCTAACGCACAACCTGTATTATTTCAATTATAAAGATAAAACAATATAATGCGGAAACTGAAATAACACAGACACCAGAAATTTTGTTAACGAGGAAACCGCAAATGCAGAAAACCCCGGGACCTAGTCCAGATTGAACACACACTGTATTAAGCCGCTACAGACACTAGCCTACTCCAAGCTAATTTCGCACTAGATTATAGTTGAACCCCAATCAGTCTCCCACTGATCCAAGGTACAGTTGTACTCCCTACGCTTCTGATCCCAGCAGGATACTACGCACTTGATTCCCTTAGCTGATCTCACCCACAACTAAGAGTTGCTACGACCCAAAATCCCAGGCTTTGACAATAAACAAATCTGTCTCACACAGACAAGTCTATCAAAGGATCAATCTGTCTCCCACATAAAAACCCTAAAGCTTTTGTTCCGTCTGTTGATAAAAATCAAGGTGAACAGGAACCAATTGATAATCCGGTCTTATTCCCGAAGAACATCCTAGATTAATCAATTACCTCACAACAATCTTAATCGTATGGTAGCGAAACAAGATGTTGTGGAATCACAAACAATGAGACAAAGATATTTGTGATTACTTTTTATATCTTGCCTATCGGAGATATCAAATCTCAATCCAATCAATCTGATTGTACTCGTACGATAGAAGATGCAAGATCAGATCACACAACTACGATAAAAGTAGTATCGGTCTGGATTCACAATCCCAATGAAGTCTTTAAGTCGTTAACCTGGTTTTAGAAGAAGAAAACCAAAGGTTAAAGGAGAATCGACTCTAGTACGCAAACTAGTATCACACGTAAGGTATGAGGATTAGTTTTGCACAATACTAGATGTCTCTTTTATATAGTCTTTCAAATCAGGGTTTTTCCTTGGTAACAAAGCAATCAATATTTACCGTTAGATGAAAACCTGATTTATATTTAAGCTAATATTTCTCAACCGTTAGATCGAAAACTTAGCTTGTTATACACAAATGAACTGCAAGCTTCTAGGTTTGTTAACCGTACCCAAACGTGTACATTGTTGGTTCAACAATAGTTAACCAAAAGGTTAGCCATATGAGCATTTCATATCAACCATGTTTTCTTCACCATAACTAGTTCAAATGACTCAAATGAACTAGTTAGAGAGTTGTTCAATTGCAAGGAAATCTTATGTAACTACGCAAGACACAATTGAAGCAAAGATGATTAGCTTCACTTGAATCGGTTCATGAACTTTAATAGCCACGGTTTGCAAACTGCATTCTTTAGTCTTTTTAAAGTTTAAGTTCAAAAATCATCTTCAGATATATAACCTTCTTAAGTTGGCACACTAGGTTCGCGGACTTAGGAAACCGGACAGAGTTTACAAACTCCAGCAGAAATTCTCGGGATGAGTACTTCGCCGTTTCACGGACTGGGTTCGCGGACTTGACTCACGCAAGTAGTTTCTCAACTCCAGCAGAAATTCTCGGGTTTGAGAACTTTGCCAGTTCGCGGACTGAGTTCGCGGACTTGGCAACAAGCCATTTTTCCGGTTTCTCTTGATCAACAAAGTTCGCAAACTTTGGTTCAAGGAATAGGACTTATACATAAATGTGTTTCCACAACAATGCTTATGTCCATCATTAGTTATATAATCTAAACTCTCATTTCAATGATTGAAACATTCTTAGAGGACGTTATATAGTTGTTACACCATTTCTCGTCAAAGCAATTTTCAAGATGATTGAAACATATCATGACTTTCGTCACTAGGTAAAGATAAACTTGGTCGAAGTGAAAAGCTTACCAACACATATTTCGAGATATAGATAGGCGAGGTATACTCGGCTCGAAATACCAAATGTGTATAATCTACGTCTATATATATATATATATATATATATAGTCGTTGATGGTGGATTTTCGTTTAAGGATAAAATTGTAAAAGCCAAAACTATGCGCTAACATCCTGCAAACGATAAAGCCACTGATAAAATGGAGAATACTTCTTCACTATAAAACTTATAGCATTACCAATTAATGCATGACCAGCCTTGTATTTCCTGTACTACTCCAGTCTCATTATTGGTGCGGCATGACGACTGACTGATCGCTCTCAGCAGAGCAACACGAATCTCCAAGCATTAAATAAGGAGGCATGTACGAAATACCCGTACATGATACAACTCTCGGAGTGTTATACTAGCCCGATCGAGCATCTGGACTGTCCGTATCAGTCTCAGAAACGATCACGACCATACAACTTCACCAGCATGATTGGATGGCTTAGATCGGATCCATAACCCCCAGGCAGGTATTGGAGTATTCACCACCGAACCAATGCAGGCCCCGCATGGTTGGCCTCCCCAAAAGGGTAGCATGGCTTGCCAAATCGTCCAGCCAAAGCAGCGCGGACGTGAAAACCTAATTTAGGGTCTGCGACACATTACATGTGTCGCAAAGCAGTCTCAACCATCCATCTTCGCGGGCAAATATGGAGGGTGTAGATGTAGATTCAAAGGGCTCAGAGCATGTCAACACAATCACCGTGGGCCCAGATACACACATGACCGATCGGTCAGGACCGACTATAGTTGATCGTTCCAGTTCGTGCCCCCAAACAAGGCATGACGCACGGCCGGTGAAACCCTAATTAGGGTTTGAACATCACGAAGCGTCCATTTTCTCCTGGACGAACGAAGGGTCCAGGAATAGACTAGGCAGGTCCGGTGCGCATCAACATGATCACCATGGGCCCATCTATCTCCACACCCGATCGTCCAAGGCATATCATGCCTGGTTGCCTCGATTTGCACGCCCAACCTAGGCGTGGTCACACCTCCCAATTGTAAACTAATCTCGACCACTCAACTTTTCCTAACAAATTGAGTGGCTTAGATCACGTTTCTATGGGACAATGAAATACAGGCGTATATACCAGCCCGTCGTCTGCACACCAGACTAATCGTCCAAGACCAACCAGGCTTGGTCGCCTCGAAACGCGCGCCCAAAGTTGGCATGATGCGCGGCCTTTGTGGCACAAAATCTATGTCACAAATCAATCCTAGCCGCTCCTCTTTGCCGGACAAATTGAGCGATCTAGATTACACTTTCACGACACAATGAGGTATGGACATGTACACCGGCATGCCGTCTACACGCATGCCCAATCGGCCTTGCCAAAATCGTGTCCCAAGCTTGGATTCGACCAAGCTGAAGAGTGATGCTTGCGCACCTCTTCATAAACTCTAATTCCACTAACGGTCGCAGATGAGTGTATCAAAGATCATCTCGTTCGTTCAACTTCACCTGCTTGGTTATACAACCCTGGTCAGGAGTTAACTGGTCAATGAGGTGTCGCGGTGATTACCATCCGTCACTCTACCACACCAACTGATCGGCCAAGTCAGGACTTACCTGTACAGCCCCAAACGATCACTTGAAGATGGCTAGACATGCATCTATTTTAAGACGCTTAATCGTGACTAACTCCATTAAGCCTTAAAACATCGATGCTTCACTCATGCTAAATACATTCCATGCATTACATGCATAAGATTCACACGGTATTTCATAAATATCGACTTCTTAAATAACTTAGTTATTTAATCTAGCATTACATGCTACTTTCTGTGGGTCCCACGATCCACATACTCGAGACATCAATCATGTCACAAACTGGGGGATACATACTGGGGTATTGGTCAGGAGGTTTACAACGTGCAGCGCACAACGCGCCATCACAAGAACGTGTCAGGAAGTCATGGACGGTTAGTGATGATGGGAGAAGTGGGAAAGACTGATCGTGTAACACTAACACACTCAACTCCACTACTCCATCACTCCACTTTCTCCACTTCCCACGAGAGACGTGGGTTAGGCTCAATGACTTGTATAAATAGGTTCTCCTCCTATTTTCAAAAAACACAAGACAACAGAAGCAAGTGTTGATACAACCGTATTCAAACACCGGAACTGATAGCTTACATTCTGCAAGCTAGTTCAGCTTTCTGATACAAGTCGTACATAGCCAACACCTTCACAATCTCAACACATTCTTCGCTTCCCTCCCTAAGATCAACCCCATCTCCTTCACTTTGTGACCGAAGCAAGCCTGGAAAGGCAATTTCTTGGTTTAGGCCATAATTGTACAGATTGATTTCTCGAATCACAAAGCACTCCTGTGCAGTGTATTTGTTTAGGGTTTAGATTCATTCCTCATCCACACACCCCAAATTACCAAATTCGGCAGGAATAGTTTTCACCCATAAACAATTGGCGACCACAGTTGGAGGTTAATCTCTCGGTTATAAAGTCAATTTCTTCAAAATATGATTCAGTTTCATCAATTTCGAAGGGGTAGATCTTAAATTCAATCCAATCATCAATATGTTTCAAAGATGGTGGAACTTAGGTCAGGATCAGCAATCAATTCTGATGGAACTAGTGTAGATAACGCTCTCGGTATTGATGTACCTGTCAGTGGAGATACTGTAGTCAATACATCTCGTGGAACCGTCTCTTCTACCACCAACACCAGCGGAGCAGGAGATGTTCCAGTAAGTATAACGCCTCATATCACCAGAGCCAGAGCATCCGCGAACCCTAGCATATCTTCAAGTGTAACACCACCGACGATCACCAGAACAACAACTTTCATTTCTTCATCAGGACGGGGAGCCGGAGGAGCAAGAGGAGGACCATCTCCAATTACCATCGCAGACTTGATGGAGAGACAGGAAGCTCTTGCTAAGACTCAAGCGGATATGGATGCAACTCAGAAATAGGTACTCACTTTCCTTAAAACCTTAACTAAACGATTGCCACAAGACTCACGGAAACCCCTGGAGCCAACAAGGGATGCCTTCAATACGCCCAGAACAGGCGTTTCCACTCAGACCCACATGAATAAAGAAGCTCGTATTGTTCCTGAACGCCCAAGGAAGATGGACCGGTCATCCAACTTTATCACACGTGAATACCTTGAACGACTTCTCCAAAACCGAGGCAAAGGAAGCATGATGGAGGTGCACCAACATCAGCCGCCGTACCCTCAAGATGTACAACGAATTCCTCTCCCAAGAGGATACACCTCTCCTCAGTTCTCTCTCTATGATGGTACTGGTAACGCTAATGAACACATCTCTCGATTTTTGGAATCATTAGGAGAACATGAATACAATTGTGTTCTTCGCCTGAAAGAATTCTCGAAGTCACTTACGGGAAGGGCGTACACCTGGTACAACAACATCGCGCCTAACAGCATATCCAATTGGGACGGGATGGTCAGTGCTTTCTATAAAAAGTACTTCTTCGTGTCCGAGCAGATCACCTTTTCAGACCTGGGGAGAATCTCTCAGTGGAACAACGAACATCCGAACGATTTCGTTAAAAGGTTCAGAACTCAAGCACTAGATTGTCATGATCCGAACATCACTGAACGACAATTGGTGGAGCTGTGCATCAACGGGATGATACCCATATACCGCGCCCTACTGGAGAATCTCGGCTTTCAGACGTTCTCCGAACTCCATGAAGCTGCCAAGCATTTAGCCACAACTGCCTCAGCGTTACTAGAGAGAACCAGGGTTGTTCGAAACGAAGACCTACGTGAGAGTCGAAAAAGCAGGCGCCTCACCAACAAACAATACAACATTAGTCCTTCTGTGAGCGTGGTAGGCGAAGGAGGAAAAAGGAAAGCTTCAGCAACGGAACGACAACCCAAGCGTGCGGCTCCGGCACAGACGACCTCGTCCCAAAAGGGAGTAGGAAAGACTCCTGTGCAATACACCGAAGATGCAGGATTCCCATTCCCCATGAGTGAAGTGATAGAACTCTTGGAGGAATGGATTCAAGACGATGCTATCAAGCCGCCTCCTATCAGACGCCCGCCAACCGAGAAAGATATGGCGGATCCCAAGTATTGTCGCTACCATAGGTTTGTCCATCATCTGACTAAAGACTGCAACAGACTGAAGAAAATCTTCAAAGAAAATATAGAGGAAGGAGAACTACAGCTTGGAAACGAAGGTGTTCATAGAGATCCTCTCCCTGTCAGGAACTGCATGATTTCCTGGGATTCTCTTCGCAAGACTGTACAATTTATGATGGAACATTTGTGCGATATCTTGTACTTTTCTAAAGCACAGTGTCAGGACATATTTGCAGCCCTCAACTGCGTTGTCTTAGGAAGGCGCTTGTATCTGGAAAAGGAAGCAGACTCGAAACCTCAGTCCTTATTGGAAGATGCAAGCAAGGGAAACTAGGGACTCTTAATCGTTTATCGTTTGATGGATGTCGAGTTCGATAGCACATTGATCGATACGGCCTATAAATTCAACAATCATCACTCTCCATACCTTGAAAGCATCAAAGATTTCAGAGCAGGAGGCTACTCGCAACCCAACTGTGATTAAGACTCCAGAAGGAGAACTTGGAGATGCATATGGATACATCGATCTTGAAGTTAAATTGAGTGACGCCCTAACGCAAGCAAAGTTCTACATAGTCAAGGAGCATCCTAATTACGACATGATCGTATGACACTCTTGGATACACGACAACAAGGCAACACTGGAAGTTTGTCCTCTACCGGATTCGGTACCCGAAAGGATATCCAACAAGCCGTCTGGACCTGAGGACTGTCTGTTTCCGCACCATCTACAACTTTCCAACGTGATACAACTTCCTGGAGAGAGCCCGTCGGCATACATTAAAAGGTTCTGAGCCCAAGTAAGTCTCATCACACAACCCTTTTTGCAACCAATCACTCATCACTCTGACAAGCACTGGGGACTGGTCCCAACTAACAAACCAACCCCGGCTAAGAGATGTGAATGGGAGGCCGACCCCTTCAAACGTTTTATCAAAATCTTAGAGGTTGTCTCGGTCAAAGATGATAAAGCCAAGATCCAGGCATCTGCATGCCCAAACCCATTTGGAATTGGAGATCTGGTGACGAAGATGACTACATTCAAGGTTGGGAGCATGACGGTGAAAGTAACCAATCCACCTGATTCACCCACTGAAAGAGAAGATGAACCGTACCTGGTAGCAGACATTATCGTAGGAGGCTACTGCAAGCTCATCAACGCTGAAAAACTGGAAGGCGTAACGATTCACTCGTGATGGATCAAACCCTACCGTACTTAAGACGCTTTGCTACCACTTTCCAGCGTCCTTCACACTTTAAAACGATGTGTTGTTTTCTCCAGCGTGTCTTTTTACAATTACCTTCTCATGTCATATTTGTAATTCCTCCAGAAAATGATTGCAATACTTGCATTCATAATTAGGGTTTCAATTTTCAATTTCAAATTAATTGAAGTATTATTTCCATCCAAGAACTTCTTTACCCCTAAAGGAAGACACAAAGTCCTGAATCAGCCTAAACCCATTAGACTAAAACAGAGAAGGAAACCCTAAGCAAACATTTCGTAAGAAGTCAAGGAAATAGAATATGTGCAAAAAAGGAAGATGCTTTGAGCCATTCACCCAGCAAGACCAGGGAGATCTCACGTCAGGAGCACATGCAGGTCCGTGGTATTCCATTTTGACATTATTTCTTTTATCATAAAGAATCACATACATATGAAGGAACACCATTGCGCCTGAAAAGGTTCAGATGTAATCTTAACAAAGGATTATAACATAAAAACCTTTATTCAATCAAGAAAACAAAAGATCCTAGACTCAGCCGCCACTGAGTACAAGGAAGATGTTTATGAATTGGGGGAATGTATTTAAAGAGAAAGAAAAGAAAAATCCTAGCCGTCAACAAGGTCGACCGCATCAGCACCACTACTAGGTCATGTTTCAACACCATCACCATCGTGAGCCGTTACTGCTTCTTCCTTCGGATCTGCCTCAGCTTCCGCTTCAGATGTTTCTACAGCAGCACTCTCCACCCTAACATCGTTAGCAGGAACAGCTTCCATGTCTCCCTCAAAGGCTACAACAACGTTAGGGATTATGTTGACTGCTTTCAGACGCTCAGGTTCATCTGTGTCAGAATCAAGGAATCTCACACCGTCGTGGATTGGATAATCACATTTATCTTCACCAAGAGGTCGTTTGTGTTCAACCCTCCACCTCTTTAACCGTGCTGCAAACCTCTCTGCCCTTGCGCTCACTTGTGCTTGCAACGCTTCATCACGCCTCCATTGCTCCTCCATGTCGATTGCAGCTAAAAAGGCACAGATACGTCCCCTGACAATACGCAGGTGCAGAATGGACATCCCCTGTATATCATGACCGACTTAGAGAAGTGGGAGATCGATTTTATCCATTACTTCTTCGTGCACATCAGCTCCGGGCTTGTCGACTTCGAAACTTTTTTCTGGAGAAGTTACAGAATGGCCATCGCCCACCGGTTCCATGATAAGATGCAAAGAAGAAGAAGTTATGAGCACATAAAAAATGTGTATATCATCATCAATCAATCATAAGATCAGATAAGTGCGGAGAAATACCTGGATATACGACTATGGATGAGAAGAATCCTTGGAATTTATATCTCACAAGTCAACAGAATCCCAGGAGAAAATAAGTGTTTATTGGACACCTATAAACGCTACTGATTCGGGATAATGATCAACGAGGCTTATCAGATATATCTGGGAAAAGCTGTCGTGCAACGTAGGAGAGTACACCCAGTTCAAGAAGTGGTCCAAGATCTGTCCAGTTCAAGAAGTCTTTACTGGCCACCTATAAAGGCTACTGATTCGGGATAATGATCAACGAGGCTTATCGGATATATCTGGGAAAAGATGTCGTGCAATGGAGGAGAGTACACCCAGTTCAATAAGTGGGCCAAGCTCTGTCCAGATGTACATGGAGGAAACCAAAAGCGACTCGTCTGACCAAGTCCTGCCTCCTTCAAGACCCTAATCAAGACTTCCAGGACATCACCTGACAATCTATGCGGTAAATACGTATTTACTTTACTTTAGCTTAATTGTTTCAGCATAGAAAATTGTCACCATCTCATGCCTACCCGAAAATAGTGTAACCAATACGTGCTAGGCAGGGGACTTAATCTTGATGGTGGATTTTCGTTTAAGGCTAAAATTGTAAAAGCTAAAACTATGCGCTAACATCCTGCAAAGGATAAAGCCACTGATAAAGTGGAGAATACTTCTTCAGTATAAAACTTATAGCATTACCAATTAATGCATGACCAGCCTTGTATTTCCTGTACTACTCCATTCTCATTATTGTTGCGGCATGACGACTGAGTGATCGCTCTCAGCAGAGCAACACGAATCTCCAAGCATTAAATAAGGAGGCATGTACGAAATACCCGTACAGGCTACAACTCTCGGAGTGTTATACTATCCCGATCGAGCATCTGGACTTTCCGTATCAGTCTCAGAAACGATCACGACCATACAACTTCACCAGCATGATTGGATGGCTTAGATCGGATCCATAACCCCCAGGCAGGTATTGGAGTATTCACCACCGAACCAATGCAGGCCCCGCATGGTTTGCCTCCCAAAAAGGGTAGCATAGCTTGCCAAATCGTCCAGCCAAAGCAGCGCGGACGTGAAAACCTAATTTAGGGTCTGCGACACATGTAATGTGTCGCAAAGCAGTCTCAACCATCCATCTTCGCAGGCATAGATGGAGGGTGTAGATGTAGAATCAAAGGGCCCAAAGCATATCAACACAATCACCGTGGGCCCGGATACATACATGACCGATCGGTCAGGACCAACTATAGTTGATTGTTCCAGTTCGTGCGCCCAAACAAGGCATGGCGCACAACCGGTGAAACCCTAATTAGGGTTTGAACATCACGAGCGTCCATTTTCTCCTGCACGAATGAAGGGTCCAGGAATAGAGTAGGAAGTTCCGGTGCGCATCAACATGATCACCGTGGGCCCATCTATCTCCACACCCGGTCGTCCAAGGAATATCATGCCTGGTTGCCTCGATTCGCACGCCCAAACTAGGCGTGGTCACACCTCCCAATTGTAAACTAATCTCGACCACTCAACTTTGTCGGACAAATTGAGTGGCTTAGATCACGTTTCTATGGGACAATGAAATACAGCCATATATACCAGCCCGTCGACTGCACACCAGACTAATCGGCCAAGTCCGACCAGGCTTGGTCGCCTCAAAACTTGCGCCCAAAGTTGGCATGACGCGCGGACTTTGCGGAACAAAATATCTGTCACAAATCAATCCTAGCCGCTCCTCTTTGCCGGAAAAATTGAGTTATCTAGATTAGACTTTCACGAGACAATGAGGTATGGACATGTACACCGGCATGCCGTCTACACGCATGCCCAATCGGCCTTGCCAAAATCGTGTCCCAAGCTTGTTTTCGACCAAGCTGAAGAGTGATGCTTGCACACCTCTTCATAAACTCTAATTCCACTAACGGTCGCAGATGAGTGTCTCAAAGATCATCTCGTTTGTTCAACTTCACCTGCTTGGTTATACAACCCTGGTCAGGAGTTAACTGGTCAATGAGGTGTCGTGGTGATTACCATCCGTCACTCTACCACACCAACTGATCGGCCAAGTCAGGACTTACCTGTACATCCCCAAACGATCACTTGAAGATGGCTATACATGCATCTATTTTAAGACGCTTAATCGTGACTAACTCCATTAAGCCTTAAAACAGCGATGCTTCACTCATGCTAAATACATTCGATGCATTACATGCATAGGATTCACACAATATTTCATAAATATCGACTTCCTAAATAACTTAGTTATTTAATCTAGCATTACATGCTACTTTCTATGGGTCCCACGATCCACATACTCGAGACATCAATCATGTCACAAACTGGGGGATACATACTGGAGTATTGGTCTGGAAGTTTACAGCGTGCAGCGTACAACGCGCCATCACAAGAACGTGTCAGGAAGTCATGGACGGTTAGTGATGATGGGAGAAGTGGGCAAGACTGATCGTGTAACACTAACACACTCAACTCCACTACTCCATCACTCCACTTTCTCCACTTCCCATGAGAGACATGGGTTAGGCTCAATGACTTGTATAAATAGGTTCTCCTCCCTATTTTCAAAAAACACAAGACAACAAAAGCAAGTGTTGATACAACCGTATTCAAACACCGGAACTGATAGCTTACATTCTGCAAGCCAGTTCAGCTTTCTGATACAAGTCGTACATATCCAACACCTTCACAATCTCAACACCTTCTTCGCTTTCGTCCCTAAGATCAACCCCATCTCCTTCACTTTGTGACCGAAGCAAGCATGGAACGACCATTTCTTGGTTTAGGCAATAATTGTATAGATTGATTTCTCGAATCACAAAGCACTCCCATGCAGTGCATTTGTTTAGGGTTTAGATTCATTACTCATCCACACACCCCAAATTGACAAATTCGGCAGGCATAGTTTTCACCCATAAACAATAGCATACGACTTTTTGTCTCAAGAACTAGGATATAGAGTAGATAGACTTTTGAGTGACAGATAAGTTCAAGTCTTCAATACCTTTTTGTCGAGAAGTTCCACCGGTTCCTTGAGTAGTTCTTCTACTTGTATGATGAATCTCCATGAAGTCCTTGAGCTCAACTACACTTTCTATCCTAGTCCGAGACTTAGCTATAATAGACTAGAAATCAAGACTTATAGTTTTGATCACTAACATTGACAAACATGCTTGAGATAGCAACGCATGCGAGTTCGACCGAGCAATTCTAACAATCTCCCTCTTGGTCAATTTTAGTGACAAAACTATCAATACATATGAAATACAAAAAATATAAAGAAACTTAAGTAGCTCCTATTCCACATGTCTAATCTTCAGCATTCCTTGAAATCTTCGTCACTTCCAAGTACTCCAATGATCCCAAAGGTTGTAAGTTTAGCATCACCGCTATTGAAGATCCGTAGCTATAACAATGAGAAAGCATCGATCTCGATCATTGTTATACAGTGTCATAGTATTATTACACAGCGTCAAAGTTCAATTGTATCACAACTTCAACAATAATACTATGGTGATATGTATCACTCCCCCTTAGTCAATACTCCATCTCACATGGAAATCACTCCCCCTTACATAATGACCCGAAGACCATATGTATTTGTAGTGTGAACTACATATTAATTCTCCCCTTTTTTTTCAATAAAATTGGCAAAGGTACAAGAACGGGATCATAATGAAAATTCCGTAAGACACATTTCATGACTAAAAAGAAAGAACACACATCATCTTATTTAGATGCAATCATATAGCCGAAGCTAATAGCATTCATCAAGGAGTTTAAAGATACAAGATAACGCCTCTAAAATTCCACAGCCACACACCCCTCAAGATATGACCATTAAGCACAAGTTCAAAAGAACTCTCCCACATTAGATGTCATTCCCGAGAGAACAACAACAAGCGACCTTAATTTCAAAAGAAAAGAAGGATTTCTTTGGACATAACAAATCACATACAAGTATGAATTTGAATCCAAAAATATTCAATTAAACTAACCACAAGAGAACCCATGATTAATTTAATCGACAAATGCTCAACATAAGTGAACTTATGGAGACTTAAAAACATACAATTAGATTAATTACAAGAGAACCCATAACTAATGTAATCGAAATACACAATCAAACTAATCACAAAAGTAATCAATTTAATTGGTCATGCTCGACATAAGAAAACTTAAGGAGCAACAACTAAATAACCAAACAAGATGATTAATTTAGTTGAATATGCTCGACATAAAGTACCTCACGGAACAACAACATAGCTAATCATAAAAATAATCAACTTGGTCGTTGAATACTCAACATTAGACACTTTACGGAGCCTCACAGTAATACATAAAATATGGATCAGGGAAGATCAATACTGCAGAGTACACAAGGATTCATTCTATTTTCCATCACTATTCGCATAACGACATTCAATAGACATAATCCTTGCAAACAAAAGATTTTAACCTATCTTCCATCAATAATTGACATAATAGGCTTAACTTTTGTATTTTTCAAAAGTCTATTCATTCTTTTATCAATACATGCATATCGACATACGAAAGACTTTAATTTTGACAAGATATGGGACAATCATAGTTCACGGACGTAAACACACATATCCCATAACAATATTGCAATATGTAAAACCATAAAGATTAATACTGCAAAAAATCATCTTCCAAACAATTTTAGAATTTAAACCAATAAATCTAAAAATATGAAGATGAAACCGTTGGACATAGCAATGTGTAATCACAATAATGGGTATTCCAAACTCTAGTAACCCTTCTCAAAAATAAGAATAAATTCTCATAAGAAGTTTCCTAGGCATCAAAACAAACTAGTAATGCACATATAAGATGATTTGTCCTTAGAGGGTAGAATCAATCTTTTTCGCCCGGATTTATACCAAGAAGCTACCAAAGGCGTATAAAAAGATTTTCTTAACAAAGAAGAACATACAAAGTCATTAACAACCATGAACCATAGTTCACATAAAAAGATTGTGAACATTCAAGAATCCCATAGTAATGCGTACCACTGCCAATTATTGAACTTCCTTCTTTGTGATTCACCAACAACATTCTTATAAAAGCTACAAATGAGCTTAGAAGAGTAGTACTCCATTAATCCAAGTGCCCAAGTCCAAGAGAAGTGGAACAAGTGCGACGAAATGGAGCAAAACACTCAAAAACAAGAGACAGGACAAATACCAATCTTAGCTCATCAAAATTCAAGGTTTCTCATCTCCATATTGAATATAATTCAAATAGGAAGAGAATGGAAAAAGAATGAGGTCAATTCGAGTTCGGAAGAAGAAGTTACGGCCAAAACAAGTATACCGAATATCGACGTCAAGTATGCATACGGGTTTGCAAACGAATTTTCGTATCCTGGAGCAGTATGCAGACGGGGTTTACGAACTTAAACCCCTGGATTTTGGCTTTAAATGATTTTATGCATACTTGGTATGTGTACCATGAAGTCCAAACATCCCGAACTAATGTTGTCAAACCTAAACATTTAAGAACCTTAAACACAGATCAAGTTATATAGGTAGAAATGAACGATAAGAAAGGTACATGGATCATTATAAGTACTCAAACAAGTAATAAAAACATAAAACTTGCTCAAATTTATAGACATACCTTTTTATAAAAGTCCAATTTAATTCTACAGCCTTACCGAATATAATTTGTGACCCCCAGTTGTTGTGCTTTCCTCACCGTATACATAGCAGGGCATTTCTTGGTGAGGATGCACTTTCAACACAAACAAGTTGTGTTGAGGTGAACAATGTCTTGCTCACCATGGCACCAAGAAAGAGTTTCTTTCCAACAACTCTTAAATCTTGTAGTGTTGAGAAACATCCAAGGAACCGTTTTTATAAGTCCATCAAAGAACTTCAAGAGAACCCAAAAAGGTTTGTGTTTCTGATTTCTTGTTTTCCAACTTATAAAAAACAGTTTCTGCAGATAGTTTTTAGTACCACGAAGGGAAACTCTTTTGATAAAAAGAGACGTCCTAGATTCTTCATAAAATAAGACAATACTACTATCTTGATAGGAAGTATCAGGAATTGAGCAACGAATCAATTCATGCTTTGAGGTGATACACTCAGATAACTGAGATTTAAACTCCTCTTGTAATTCATTTAGTTTATCACAACTAATTGGAGTACGTAGAGGAGGAGCATTGCTCTCACTGATTAATAAATCAATATCAACCTCAACATGAATATTATTCATCATAACTTGATTTATCCTGTCAAGAGATTCTTGCTCTTTCTGGAGGTATAACTCAACATCAACAGATAAGCTCTCAAGCTTCTTTTAAATCCCTGAAAACACTTCAAGGGATTTTAAACCTGGTGAAGGTTTAGATAGAATTTCTTCTACATATTTAATTAAATCAGTCATGGAAGAGAATTCTGAAATCCCTGGATCTGGTGGTGCATTTATTGACATAGCACTACTGTCCATAGAGTCAGATCGCTACAAACACAGACTTGTAAGGTCTTGAACGTGTTCGCCTTCTCTGATACCAATTGAAAAAGCGGGGGTCTAACAACACCACCCAATATTTCTCTTAGCAATCTGTATGGACTAACTCCGAAATACTTTCTAGAGAATCAACTAGACAGTCAGACTCAATATAGGTAAAAGTATCTCAAGGAGTTAATATCTCTCTCTTGTTTTGATTTTACTCAAGCTAATAGAAATCAGCGAGTCCTAATCAAATACAAGGAATAACTCGTATGGTACCAAAGACCAATATCCGAGGATCAATCAATGACAATCAACAACCAAAGGTTGGATTACTCTAATTGATGATCTAACGCACAACCTGTATTATTTCAATTATAAAGATAAAACAATATAATGCGGAAACTGAAACACAGACATCAGAAATTTTGTTAACGAGGAAACCGCAAATGCATAAAAACCCCGGGACCTAGTCCAGATTGAACACACACTGTATTAATCCGCTACAGACACTAGCCTACTCCAATCTAACTTCGGACTGGACTATAGTTGAACCCCAATCAGTCTCCCATTGATCCAAGGTACCGTTGTACTCCCTACGCCTCTGATCCCAGCAGTATACTGCGTACTTGATTCCCTTAGCTGATCTCACCCACAACTAAGAGTTGCTACGACCCAAAATTCGCAAGCTTTGAAAATAAATAAATCTGTCTCATACAGACAAGTCTATCAAAGGATCAATCTGTCTCCCACAGAAAAAACCTAAAGTTTTTGTTTCGTCTTTTTATTATAATCAAGGTGAACAGGAACCAATTGATAATCCGGTCTTATATTCCCGAAGAACAGCCTAGATTAATCAATCACCTCACAATAATCTTAATCGTATGGTAGCGAAACAAGATGTTGTGGAATCACAAACAATGAGACGAAGATGTTTGTGATTACTTTTTATATCATTCCTATCGGAGATATCAAATCTCAAGCCAATCAATCTGATTGTACTCGTACGATAGAAGATGCAATATTAGATCACACAATTATGATAAAAGTAGTATCGGTCTGGCTTCACAATCCCAATGAAGTCTTTAAGTCGTTAACCTAGTTTTAGAAGAAGAAAACCAAAGGTTAAAGGAGAATCGACTCTAGTACGCAAACTAGTATCACACGTAAGGTGTGGGGATTAGTTTTGCACAATACTAGATGTCTCCTTTATATAGTCTTTCAAATCAGGGTTTTGCCGTGGTAACAAAGCAATCAATATTCACCATTAGATGAAAACCTGATTTAGATTCAATCTAATATTTCTCAACCGTTAGATCGAAAACTTAGCTTGTTATACACAAATGAACTGCACGCTTCTAGGTTTGTTAACCGTACCCAAACGTGTACATTGTTGGTTCAACAATAGTTAACCAAAAGGTTAGCCATATGAGAATTTCATATCAACCATGTTCTTCTTCACCATAACTAGTTCAAATGACTCAAATGAACTAGTTAGAGAGTTGTTCAATTGCAAGGAAATCTTATGTAACTACACAAGACACAATTGAAGCAAAGATGATTTGATTCACTTGAATCGGTTCATGAACTTTTATAGCCACAGTTTGTAAACTGCATTCCTTAGTCTTTTTAAAGTTTAAGTTCAGAAATCATCTTCAGATATATAACCTT